>NC_089796.1:78073862-78081362 GCF_040412425.1 Macrobrachium rosenbergii
ACCTGTCTTTGGCTTCTGCTTTCCACCCTCTTCATATTCTCTTTCAAGACTTTCCATCTGACTTTCCACCTGCCTTTTAGGCGCCCTGTGGGCACCCACTCTTTCATATTCTCTTTCTTCATCTGACTTTCACCTCTTCATATTCTCTCTTCCATCTGACTTTCCACCCACTCTTCATATTCTCTTTCTTCCATCTGACTTTCCACCCTCTTCATATTCTCTCTTCCATCTGACTTTCCACCCACTGCGATCCCTGTGCTGCCAGGTAGTGTAATATGGTTTGTGTTTTCCGTCAGTAATGTTTCCTATGTCCTTTGTGATTACGATTGTTTTTTCACAAGGAATCAGCTGATTATTGACCAGTGGTCTGCCATTTTATTCACCCTTCACACTTTCGAATAACTGGTCTTTTTCAGCTTTAATTGTAACTGAATGCTAATGAAGATGTCTTGGGAATCATTTCATTCTGTAAAGAGGCTATCGACGTTATTTTCATTTAGAATATTAGGGTCTTTACGTATCAGACAATTACTGTATTTAGATTGGACTTTGTCATATATTTAGGGGTTATTCAAAACTTCTTTTCTCTTTGCCAGAGAAAATATATTTCATTTGTTTCAGGAAAAAAAAATATCAAAAAGCTAGTGTTAATGAATTTATTTTCTGACATTTCTTTCTTTAGGGGTTTGGTCATTCTGTAAACTGGCGTTACAGCATTTATAGTCATTGGCGACATTTTCAATCGGGAATCTAGATAAATTATTTATTCCAGAATATATTTTGATTTTGACTTTAATACATTTTAGTGATTGACATAAAACTTTGGCCTGCCTTCTTTGATTTAAATGATTAGTAGTAGAAAAGAATAAATTTTTAGTTTTCTGTAAAAGAAAGCAGATGTTGAGTTTGTCTGTCCGTCCGTACTGTTTCTGTCCGGCCTCAGATCTTGAAAATTATTGAGGCTAGAGGGCTGCAAATTGGTATGGTGATCATCCACCATCCAGTCATCAAACTCACCAAATTGCAGCCCTCTAGCCTCAGTAGTTTTTATTTTATTTAAGGGAAATTCGCCATGATCGTGCGTCAGATACCGTTAGAGGTGCCCACAACACAGGCCACCACCGGGCCGTGGCTGAAAGTTTCATGGCCCGCGGCTGAGAGTTTCATATAGCGTTGTACAGAAAACTCGATCGCGCCGAAGAAACTTCGGCGCATTTTTTACTTGTTTGTGTATTGTGCCAGGTTTGCCATGAAGCGCGACTGAAACATTGGTAGAGATATATATATATATATATATATATATATATATATATATATATATATATATATATATATATTTAAATATATGTTTAAATCCTGTGAGTGAGTAAGCTGCATTTGAATTTATTCGCTTGTCACCAGGTATCAGGTTTACCTTTTTTCTGAAATTTATGTAAAAATACAGAGGTTATTTTTTGCATAATCCTACTTGTAAATACTGTAATAACGAATGCACCTTGTGGATTAGGTTATACCTCTCAGTTAACGGTCATCAATACCATTTCAGTTCGGTAAAAGGACGAGCTTCACCCACATTTTAAATTACCAAACCGACGGTAATTAAAAACAATTTTTATCGGTAAGATACCCAAACCTCCATTGGTGTTCGCAAATGAGGCCGAGCTTGGAGTCCAAAAGTATATGGGCATAGAGACCTTATGATGGAACTGCTGAACCTCTCTCTCTCTCTCTCTCTCTCTCTCTCTCTCTCTCTCTCTCTCTGGGGACCCGCGGAGGATGTGTCCGATCAACTTAATGTAGAACCCGCTTTGCCATGGATGGTCCTCCTTCATTAGCAATAGACGTTTAAGTTGAGCGAGATTAGTTGACGATCGAGCAGCACTTTGATGTTAAGGCACAAGACGGCGGCCATGAGAAGAAAGAGAAAGAGAGAGAGAGAGAGACTTGGAGAAGAACACACACACACATATATATGTATATATATATAAACATATAAATGTATGTATATATATATATATATATATATATATATATATATATATATATATATATATATATATATATATATATACATATATATATATATATTTTTTTTTTTTTTTTTTTAATTTAACTATGACAGGGAATAATCAATACAGCAATGCCTTATTTCTTCCGATTCTCATATGAAGAAGAAAAAAATTGATCTTGGTTGTGCAAACGGACAGACTCCAAAAGAAACCAGGCAGATAATAAGAAAGTAAGGAGACGGCATAAACGAGAGTGAAATTTTCACAAAAAAGAAAGCAGAGAGAGAGAGAGAGAGAGAGAGAGAGAGAGAGAGAGAGAGAGAGAAAAATGAATATGAGAGAAGAAATGAAATTTCGCAGCCGAAAGATATTTGCGAATAGAAGCGAATAATAGGAGCAGGAGGAACGGAAGAACGCAGACACACAAGGGATAATTAAAACAAAACCTGATACTCACAGAGCCAGTAAACAAGACTCAGAGCCTCATCAGTCTGCCTCATTAGAAAGCGAACCAGACTGGTATTCCTGAAGGCTTTCGTTATAGCAGAGCGATCTCGTTCAGTGCAGCGCCGAATCGTTGAAGTCGTCAATGACGACGACGTCTGTCGTTGCCTGAGCCACGGCGTCAATGACGCAAGCATCTCAGACGCGTCACTGAGACGAGATCTGGAAATTGTACACCGCTTCCGGTTCGGTAATGATTATCGGTTTTTTAATGGTCTTAGGCATAGATTTTGTTATCTTTTCTTCTTTGTATTTCTTTGTATGGCCCCGCTCTCTCTCTCTCTCTCTCTCTCTCTCTCTCTCTCTCTCTCTCCTTTTTCCCTTGTAATGATTATTGGCTTTTTGGTGGTCGAAGGCATAGATTTTGTTAACTTTTCTTTTTTCTATTTCTTTGTATAGCCTTCTCTCTCTCTCTCTCTCTCTCTCTCTCTCTCTCTCTCTCTCTCTCTCTCTCCTTTTTCCCATGTAATGATTATTGGTTTTTTGGTGGTCGAAGGCACAGATTTTGTTAACTTTTCTCTTTCCCATTTCTTCGTATAGCCTTCTCTCTCTCTCTCTCTCTCTCTCTCTCTCTCTCTCTCTCTCTCTCTCTCTCTCTCTCTCCGTTTTGTGACCTCTTTCCCTACTGCCTCGCAGTTCTGATCTCAGGCGAATGTCTTGAAGGTTGTGTTGCATTTACTTATTTTTTTATGCCTCAACCGTAACGCGTCTAAACTAGAGAATGTTTACGAAACCACGAGTCTTAGTAATCTGTAGAATTCTCTCATCTTGAAGCCGTAGGACCAGATGAAAGGAGGAAGAGCCTGCCCCGTAAAAAAAAAAAAAACTAGCGAATTAAGAGACCGGTTATTTCTTTACCTGCCTAGAGTATCACTCGCCGAAGTGTCAAAGAGAGGATTGGGTGTGAAATGGAAATAGGCCGTTTTCTAATCATGCAAAGTAGGAGAGGGAGAAGGAAGTTGAAATTGGGTGGTGAGAGAGATGATTTTTTAATAGTTTACCAAAGTTTGTATCCGTTTATATATTTATTTATTTATTTATTTTTTGTTCTCTTTTTGATAAGTGAGATCTCTTCTTTCTGTATTTCCCTTTACCTTCTGTTACTTCTTTCTAATGAGCACCATATTTTTTGGAAGCTTGAATTTCAAGTCAGTGGCCCCTTTGGTGGGCTTGTTTCATATGAAGAGGGTTCATCTTCTGAATAATAATAATAATAATAATAATAATAATAATAATAATAATAATAATAATAATAATAATAATAATAATAATACAGGTTTTGTTAAACAAAATGGCAGTTTCAGCAGCATTTATTTTATATAGTAAACGCTCAATTCGTCTTATCAATTGCTTTTCTTTCGCTGGAATGATTGCAAGCAATTGACCTATGTTCATTTCCGGTGGTTTGGTGATGTGTAGGAGGTAGTTCTCGTGGGGTGTCGACTAGTTTCGCCCTTCTCGTTAGGGCATCATTCCGGTCAGTATCGCAGGAAGTGTCGACTAGTTTCGCCCTTCTCGTTAGGGCATCATTCCGGTCAGTATCGCAGGAAGTGTCGACTAGTTTCGCCCTTCTCGTTAGGGCATCATTCCGGTCAGTATCGCAGGAAGTGTCGACTGGTTTCGCCCTTCTCGTTAGGGCGAACTACGACACCCGAACTACCTCACATCACTAAACCACCGGAAATGAACATCGGTCAATTGCTTGCAACCATTCCAGCGCAAGAAAAAGCAATTGATAAGACATTTGAGCGTTTACTATATAAAATAAATGCTGTTGAAACTGCCATTTTGTTTAACAAAACCTGTATTAACGAAAGTCTTTTCCCTAATTTAACAAATAATGATAATAATAATAATAATAATAATAATAATAATAATAATAATAATAATAATAATAATAATGGTGGTAAACTGATGACAAAGAAGGGATCGGAAGCATTCTACTCAGGGCATGTCACTGGGTGGGGAATGCTACGAGATTTTCGGGTTAGCGACTCATTCGTTACCTGTAATTGGCCCTAGGCAAAAGATCCTAAGGCGGGTCTTCTTCCATAAACACCCCCCCCCTCTCCCTACCCCTCACCTTCTCCCTCATTTTTTCGTCTGCTTTGTGAGTCTCCCACTGGCTGATCAATTTGGCATTCGAGTTCCGTGTGGGTCTTGGCACCTGCTTCCAGAGAGGGAGCGAGGGACGCAGGTCTGTCGAAACCTTCAATGATGTCTTTGGCCTTGATGGCTTGTTCCATTTGAATAAGGGTAAATTTTCTGCATAATAATAATAATAAAGTTAAGTATACATTGGTTTAACCAGACCACTGATCTGATTAACAGCTCTCCTAGGGCTAGCCCGAAGGATTAGACTTATTTTACGTGGCTAAGAACTAGTTGGTTACCTAGCAAAGGGACCTGCAGCTTACTGTGGAATCCGAACCACATTAGACCGAGAAATGAATTTCTATTACCAGAAATAAATTCCTCTAATCTTCATTGGCCGGTCGGAGACTCGAACTCGGGCCTATCAGAGTGCTAACCGAGAACTCTACCGACTCCCCCAACGAGGAACTTATAATAATAATAATAACAATAGATCATTTCAGCTTCAGTTTAGTAGACAGTAATTTGTATTGTATAAATCCAGAAATATTAATGCATCCTGCAATATGTAATGCCACATAAGTTTGATACATCTGAATATAAAAAGTGCCACGGGTCGTAACAAAAACTATATATCGGTTATGCAAATAACAAATAGCAAGTAGAATGCAATAATTATTATTATTATTATTATTATTATTATTATTATTATTCAGTAGATAGATGAACCCTGTTCATATGGAACGATCCCACCACAGGGGCCACTGACTTGAAATTCAAGCTTCAAAAAATATAGTGTTCTATTAGGAAGGAGTAAGAGGAAATAAAGGGAAATACAGAAAGAAGAGATACCACTGATTAAAAAGAAGGAAAAAATAAATTAATAAATAGATAAATAGATAAAAATGTATCAGAATGCAAGAGGAATAGCATTAGGGTAGTAATGCATTGCATCTTCGCTTGAACTTCTGAAGTGCCAATCGCCCGACATCCTCTGGGAAGCCAGTTCCACAGCAATCACAAGAAGAATCACAGATGCTCTAACCGAATCAAAATTGACTGCTAGAAGTATCGTGGCCATTATTATGAGTAGCATTAAAGCCGTAGCTGACTAAAAGCCATTATGCGAAAGGCGAATGAGACGACAACATCTCCGGCAAAGCATTGTTGGCGTTCTGACAAAGAGCTGCTTTTCTACAGCTCCTCTGGTGGAGCTGGTTTCGAAACCCAGACGAGACGCGTTGCGCCAAAGAAATCAGACGTCTTATGAAGCATTCCCGGATCGAAGTGCCTTCTGTGCACACAGGCTGGAACTCACAAAGAAAAGAGAGGAATGGGTACGTGTGTGTGTGTTTTACAGGTTTGGGGTGTTGGGGAGGGACAGTGTTAGGGAAGAAGGGATGGGATCTTTATTGAGGTAGAGCTGGCGGAAGATCTTTTACCGAAGGGCAATTACGGGTAATGAGTCGTTAGCCCGAAAACTCCCTTTGCGTTCGCCACCCAGCGGCGCCCCTGAGTAAATTGCGTTCGCTCTCTTCGTCTCATTTTTTTTTTTTTTTTTGCCTGTTTATCGTCATCGTCGTCTGATCTTTCATCCCACCCTTTTAAAAAAAATGGTCCCTTCTCACTCGTCTTATCTCCAGACTCGTCTTATACCAGACCCAATTCTCTTTTTGCCGCTTCGACAAGAGAACTAGACGCGGATGAACAAATAACGTGGCTATTAATTCTCTCGTTTTTATAGGTCGGGCTCTCGCTTTCATCGGGATCTGCTCCTACGAAATCAAGAAGAGAGAATTCCGCGGTACGCGAACCTCTCCGAGAGAGAGAGAGAGAGAGAGAGAGAGAGAGAAAGAGGCATTCCTAGTTATTCCATTGCATCACACCGCAGGACAAAAGGCTTGGAATGTAAATTTTCCATCTACTCTAATATTCCTCAAATTCATCCTTTCTGTTTAGCACTTCTCACGTGCGGGGAAAAGTGGAAAACAAGTGTGGTAGAACACTTAAATAACGAAAATAAGGAAACAAATAAGTGGGAAAAGAAATAGAAAAGGGAATAGAAGGATAGAAGGCACTAGAGAGGAAACTTAAATGGATGAGTTTGTTCTGGCTTAGAGGCTCAAATTTTTTTGTGATCATTTATGCGATATTCTTAGTTTTTCGTCCAGCCGAACTTTATATAAATGCTCTGAAGTTTTAAAATTCTTTCATTTCATCATCTATTATAAATGAATTATTTTTTTAGCCAAATTCACATGAATGAGGTCAGTTCTTTAGTTTACAAAGTACATCTAGGTTTTGTAATCCCTTTATATATACTATATATATATATATATATATATATATATATATATATATATATATATATATATATATATATATATATATATATATAAATAATTTTATCACATCACCGTGATTCAAATAATTGATGGCCGTGTGGTTTAATGCTCGTCGCTGTAGTCGTGAGTTCTTGTCTTCAGAAATGGTTCGAGCCCACGGGACGACGAACTTATTATTAACTAAAAAAAATTTCCCTTCGGGTAACATATATGAAAATATATTATTTCGAGGGTAGAGCAATTGGATATTAAAGGACATTTGTAACTTATATATATATATATATATATATATATATATATATATATATAAATATATATATATATATATATATATATAAATATATATATATATATATATAAATATATATATATATATATATATATATATATATATAAATATATAATATATATATATATATATATATATATATATACATACACACACACATTTGTTGCAATTGTACACATTTCCTTGTGATATATTTTCTGGTGAATACGTGAGGAGCAAAACCTCGTTTAAAAGTTAGCGATAAAACCCATGTCGGCTT
>NC_089796.1:78088862-78101362 GCF_040412425.1 Macrobrachium rosenbergii
GGAATGAGTGAATAAGTTGGCATGGCATTTTCTCAGCTCCAGTTTTTCCTGACCAAAGCTTCCTTTCTTGAAGCTCCCTTGGGGAGTAGTGCCATCCGTGCACTTCATGCGGTGCACCGTAGGCATTACTTGAGGTTCTTTGCAGCGTCGCGTCGGGACCTAACTGTAACCCCTTTCATTCCTTTTACTGTACCTCCGTTCATATTCTCTTTCTTTCATAGTGCAACTGCTTTGAGGTTTTCGTCCTTTTACACCTTTCAAACCTCCTTTACTCTCAATTGCCGTTTCAGCGCTGAATGACCTCATAGGACCCAGCGCTTGGACAAAATCTTATATTCTTATTCTTCCTTTTTGAAGAGTGGACGTCATTTTGCCCATTCCTTTTTCCTGAGGCTTTGCCCTTCACGTTTTAAAGACAAATATCAACATTAATCACCAAGTTGAACATTCTCTCTCTCTCTCTCTCTCTCTCTCTCTCTCTCTCTCTCTCTCTCTCTCTCTCTCTCTCTCTCTCTCTCTCTCATCAAGCCACCTACAATCCGCAAAGAAAAGGTCTTAATATAGATCACCAAATTAAACATTCTCTCTCTCTCTCTCTCTCTCTCTCTCTCTCTCTCTCTCTCTCTCTCTCTCTCTCTCTCTCACAGATTAAGTCATCCACAATCCGCAAAGAAAAGAAGGTATTAATATAGATCACCAGATTAAACATTCTCTCTCTCTCTCTCTCTCTCTCTCTCTCTCTCTCTCTCTCTCTCTCTCTCTCTCTCTCTCTCTCTCTCAATACAGGAACCGAACTTGTTTTGGCCAGACAGTCGTCTCGATAGCTCAACGATTAAGAAATATATACAGACCCCTTATAAAGATACATCAGTCGTATAGTCTTTTTTTTTTTTTTTTTTTTTTTTGGTGCTTAGGTGGAAATATATATTTATTCCTTTTACTCCCGAGGATACTTATTTATGTGCAAAAGCTCTTGAAATATTGCACGTGCTTTGGATGACGGGGTTTAGTTATGAGGCCATTACTTGTTCTTACCCATTAAGAATTTCCTGGCTCTTATTCTTCGCCGATGTATGCACTCCAGGAGGCATTTTCCCGAGAGGTAGCCGAGTACCGGGCGGCCTTTCCCTGAAAAAAGCAGGACGCCATATCTTAAAACCTAACCATAGAATTTTCTTGAAAATAATCTCATTGTGTTTCCCACACCCAATTCACATCAAGAGCATGATTTGAGTCAACCTACTCCTAGCTAACCTAACCTAGGGGCATGGCAAAAAAAAAAAACCGGGGCTGGTGCAATACTAGCACACATCTCAGGAATCTGTGTCTCGGTGGGGCTCCGAAAACTATTTTTTGTCATGTTTGAATTTCGTGATTGTCGTTCCTTGAGAAACATTCTTATCAGGGGTGTTTTACTCACCAGATAAGTAATCATGACAAGTTTTTTTCTCTTTAAGGAAACATATTCATCATGGTTTTTTCCTTTGTAAATAAATATTCTTGTCAAGAGTTTTTCTCGCTTTCTGCTCGGAGAAATAATCGTATCAGAGTTCCTTCTTCTTTAAGTATTCTTGACAGGACTTTTGGTTGCATAATTTTTAGTGATCTTCACTTTCTTAGATGAAAAACAAGAAAAATCCATTTTGAATTTTCCCTCTGTTGAGATGAACGTGATATAACTTGTCACAATTTATGTCAACGGCGAGGATGCCTGTGGATTTGGCAACAGTAGTAAGAGAGATATAATCTCATTTGTCTGTTGCAAGTTCAAAGGACTGTGTAACAGTAAAGGCCCAGTTGCTTTTAACACCCTGATTTTTATCCAACTGCCATCCATATGGTGAGTTCTCCGTCAGTGTACCGCTTTCAGTGCACTGTAGGCATTACTTGAGGTTCTTTGCAGCGTCCCTCTTCGGCCCCCAGCTGCAACCCCTTTCATTCCTTTTACAGCACCTCCGTTCATGTTCTCTTTCTTCTATCTTGCTTTCCACCCTCTCCTGACAATTGATTCATGTGCAAATGCGAGGTTTTCATCCTGTTACACCTTTCAAACTTTTTTACTGTCAATTTCTCATAGGTCCCAGCGCTTGGCTTTTGGCCTAAATTCTGTATTCTGTCCTGATGGTGAACTGTCCTTTTTTTAAAATAAACAATGCTTTCAGCACACAAGAGAGGAAGTCTTTCTTTTTTATTTTTTTCATTGTACCTTTTTGCAGAAGCCGATGATCTGTGTAACCACTTTGGGTCTCTCTCTCGGCTTATGGCGCTCTTGGTTTGACCTTTGACAGAGAGAAACAGTTTGGGTAGGGGTTATGTTTTCAATATTTACTCCGATTTACTGACCGACCTATACTGACTGGCAAGATCTTCTCAGTTAACTGCAAGTTGTGCAATTTTGAACATATCTTCCATAGTTTACGCCATAAATGTGGTATTTTATTGCAGTTGTAAGACCGTCCGTTTTCTCTTCATTAAATCTGTAAGACCGTCCGTTTTCCCTTCATTGGAACTGTATGACCGTCCCTTTTCTCTTCATTGAATCTGTAAGACCGTCCGTTTTCTCTTCATTGAATCTGTAAGACCGTCCGTTTTCTGTTCATTAAATCTACAAGACCGTCCGTTTTCCTTTCATTAAATCTGTAAGACCGTCCGTTTTCCCTTCATTGAAACTGCAAGACCGTCCGTTTTCTCTTCATTGAATCTGTAAGACCGTCCGTTTTCTCTTCATTGAAACTGTAAGACCGTCCGGTTTCTCTTCATTAACACTGTAAGACCGTCCGTTTTCTCTTCATTGAAACTGCAAGACCATCCGTTTTCTCTTCATTGAAACTGTAAGACCGTCCGGTTTCTCTTCATTAACACTGTAAGACCGTCCGTTTTCTCTTCATTGAAACTGCAAGACCATCCGTTTTCTCTTCATTGAAACTGTAAGACCGTCCGGTTTCTCTTCATTAACACTGTAAGACCGTCCGTTTCTCTTCATTGAAACTGCAAGACCATCCGTTTTCTCTTCATTGAAACTGCAAGACCGTCCGTTTTCTCTTCATTGAAACTGCAAGACTGTCCGTTTCTCTTCATTGAAAGTGCAAGACCGTCCGTTTTCTCTTCATTGAAACTGCAAGACCGTCCGTTTTCTCTTCATTGAAACTGCAAGACCGTCCGTTTTCTCTTCATTGAAACTGCAAGACCGTCCGTTTTCTCTTCATTGAAACTGCAAGACCGTCCGTTTTCTCTTCATTGAAACTGCAAGACCGTCCGTTTTCTCTTCATTGAAACTGCAAGACCATCCGTTTTCTCTTCATTAAAACAGTTATGTTTATCACAAGTGGACATCTTCAAATAAAGATAAAAATGAGCAGGAAATATCCATTATCGCTTTTAATTGTCTGTCTGCCACATGAAAGAATCAACTCTCTCTCTCTCTCTCTCTCTCTCTCTCTCTCTCTCTCTCTCTCTCTCTCTCTCTCTCTCTCTCTCTCTCTCAGTTTGACAAAGGAAGTATTTTTGTCTGCCTCGGCCCCATTTGGAGAGAATGTTTTGGGAGGCAATGGCGTCTCCTCTTGAAATACCAAAAGCTAAAAGAATTTCTCCTTTTTGATCTTCCTTATTCCCGATGATTTCAATCGCGTCAGCGGAAAGGATGAGAGGAAGAAGCGGAAGAAAGAGAAGGCAGTGATGATGATGATGATAATGGTGCTCACGATATTATTATTATTATTATTATTATTATTATTATTATTATTATTATTATTATTATTATTTCAGGCTAAAAATTTTCTTCACTTCTTGCCTATTGTATTTCACTACAATTATTTATACTCTTTTTTTTTTTTTTTTTTTAATAAATGTGTGGGATATAAGGACAATTGAGGAATATCCAAAATCACCTATTGAGAGTCTCTGTCCCTCCTTCAAGAGCTTGTTAAGACTCTTATTTCGAATATGGTACAAAGTCATATTGATTGAGCAGTTAGAGGATTTCGATGTATATTTCACTCAAGAACTTGCATGAGAATTATATTATTATATATATATATATATATATATATATATATATATATATATATATGTAGATAGATAGATATAGTTTTATTTATGTGTATATATATATGTGTATATATATATATATATATATATATATATATATATATATGCATGCAATTCAGAAAAGCGAAGATCCTGAGATAAGTGCGTGAAAGAGAATAAAGTGTATGACATTATTCATAGTTTGGATAGAGTCAAATATATGGCAGAAACAAACAAAGAATTGATAAGTAATATCCAAAACGGTATATTCATAGTTTCATTGAAATGTTGTTTGTAGGCAGTGAAAAGGGAAGTAAAGGAAATTAATTAATTACCAAAATATTTGTAATATGTGAAGTAGATAAAAAGTTATTTTGATGAACATTTGACTTGGCAGTTTATTGGTTTCATGAATTAGGGCTTCAGAGTCTTGTATAAAGCAATAGATGAACCGGGGCCCGCAGAGTCTCTGTATCAAAAGAAATCAATTAGCAATTAGTATTCAAGTGTTACAGGTATTTTGGTCATTATTTAGTTTCATCATCTTGTCTAAGTTATTTGCCATTCAATGTATACAGTAACACTTCCCCCCCCCCCGCCCCCGCTTTCTTCCCCCGACACGGGATTCAAACAAAAAAAACTCGGTTCAAGTTCTTCCATCTGTGACGTCACGGCCTCCCTCGCCTACTCTAATCTCCCGCGGAGTTTTAATTGATTCTCTACCAATCGGAATAACTCGATTACGAAATTGAAAAGTCTGCGTCAACAAATTGCGACTCACACATTTTTCGAGCAAGTTTCCCAAATCATCATCAGCTGATCGATCGATGTGGTTTAGCTTTGAGAAAGAAGCAATAATAATCCAACGTACTTGTTCATTATAATTACTATTTTCTTCCGGTAAACAAGGGTATTTTCCTATAATATTTATCTTATTTTCCTTCTTTGTGCAATCAGTATTTTTTAATGTTCTTTGTTATTTTTATGAATTTTAAAGGAACAATAGAAAGCCGTTATCTTCGTAATACTGTGTTCATCATGAACTTAATATTATCATCATCGTCATCAACATCGAATGGTTGTTATTATCCGGCAATATACATACAGACATATATATATGTATGTATTTATATTTTTATATATAAAATTTATACATTATATGTATATATGTATATTATGTATATATTATATAAATATATGTATATATGTGTGTTTAAAATGGACGTGTAAAATTTAGAATTAATATATAAGTACACACATATATGCATATATATATATATATATATATATATATATATATATATATATATATATATATATATATATATATATATATATATATATATATATATATATATACACATACATCAAAGAAAGAGAACGATTTCCAGGCTAGCCGAGGTCTTTGAACACGTGCCTCCAAATTCCATTTTGCTTTTTTTGATTCCTGGAGCGAGCAAGGCACTTGCAATTAATCGCCTGTGGTGGGTCGCAGCTAGTATGGAAAAGAGTCATGGGGGATAGAAACCTCATCCTATGAAAGATTATTCTGAGTTATTGACTCAGAGGAAGAAAAATCTTTATTGGTGGAAAAGATATACTATTACTAAAGTGATTTTTCTCTCTTAAATCGTGTGTAAGAGAGAAGAAGAAATACAGGAGAAGGAGGAGGCGAAGGATAAAAACTGTTTCCTTTGAGGAGAGAGAGAGAGAGAGAGAGAGAGAGAGAGAGAGAGAGAGAGAGAGAGAGAGAGAGAGAGAGAGGGTTTCATTAGAAAGCAGAATTTAAAAGAATATGTTATATTGGTTGTTTTTTTTAGAGAGAGAGAGAGAGAGAGAGAGAGAGAAAGAGAGAGAAGGTTTCATTAGAAAGCAGAATTTAAAAGAATATATGTTACATTGGTTGTTTTTTTTTAGAGAGAGAGAGAGAGAGAGGTTTCATTGGAAAGCAGAATTTATAAGAATGTATGTTATATTAGTTGTTTGTTTTTGAGAGAGAGAGAGAGAGAGAGAGAGAGAGAGAGAGAGAGAGAGAGAGAGGTTCCATTGGAAAGCAGAATTTATAAGAATGTATGTTGTATTAGTTGGTTGTTTTTATAGAGAGAGAGAGAGAGAGAGAGAGAGAGAGAGAGAGAGAGAGAGAGAGAGAGAGGTTTCATTAGGGAAGCAAATTTAAAAAAAAAAAAAAAAAGAATAGACAAGTTATATTAGTTGATTGTTTTTTTTTAGAGAGAGAGAGAGAGAGAGAGAGAGAGAGATCTCGATGATATGCATGAGGATTAAAGTAGCCATACCAATCTTTAGGTTACTCTTTTTACCTTATGAATACACATCAGACTCTCAGTTTTCCAGATACCTTCGAGAAATGTTGAGAACGAAATGAATAATAAATTTTATTAAGACAAAACTCTCTCTCTCTCTCTCTCTCTCTCTCTCTCTCTCTCTCTCTCTCTCTCTCTCTCTCTCTCTCTCTCCAAATCCGGTATTATCATCACACAATGATTGATACCGACGTATATTGACGTACTGTACAGTATCCCTTCATTTAAGCTTCGTTAGGAATAAATTTCATTTTCCTTCTCAGCCTTTCTGACTTGACCAGATCTCAGCTTTATAAACAAAATGACCCTTTGAAAACCAATGTTTAATTATAAACCTTGATTTCTAAGCGATGACCGGATTAAAGGACCATTTTGTTCATTTACAAAGCTGAGGTCTGGTCAAGTCAGAAATGCTGAGAAGGAAATGAGGTTCATTCCTAACGAAGCTTGAATCAAGGGATGCTATACTTCAATATAGGTCGGAATCAGTCATTTAGGTGTGATGATAATACCGGATTTTGAAGAGAGAGAGAGAGAGAGAGAGAGAGAGAGAGAGAGAGAGAGAGAGAGAGAGAAGACATTTGAAGAGATAGTTCTTAGTAAGTTTATTCCTCCGGCCTTCTTGCTGCCAGAATGATTGATGGGGGGGAACGGTTCCTGAGTTATTCAGGTGTTATTATATTTCTTCCTGAGGACTGATGCTTAGCATATATATATGTATATATATATACATGCGGTATATATATATATATATATATATATATATATATATATATATATATATATATGTATACATATATATTTGTATACATATATGTATTATATATATATGTATGTATCATACCTAAGCCTTGTTCCCCCCTAAGAGAACTTTGTTATCCTCGCTCTGTCCTGCACCTTAGTAACGATCTGCTACAGTCATTACCGTCCAGAATAATTCAGAACTGAAGTCAATAAACAATATATATTTTTAGAAAAGGTCATAGTCTTTTGAATGAACACCTTAATATTCTTTGGAAGCTCGAGTTTCAAGTTTACAGCCACTGTGAGCGTGTTCCATATGAATAGGGGTCATCTTCTGAATAATAATAATAATAATAATAATAATAATAATAATAATAATAATAATAATAATAAATAATCATCATCATTTCATCCTACCAAGGATCAAATTCTAGACTTGGTTTTTATATGGTGAGATTTTTTAGTGAGAAACATGATAACTTTTGCCAGCATTTATCCCTCAGTGCACAAGGAGCTGCTTAAGATGCTGTTTTATTTAAAAACTATGGATATACCAACAGTAATTTTTTTTCTTGAAAATTATTGCTTTGTTTTGTTTGTTGAACTGATCGTGGCACGAGACTTCTGCTGCAGACCTGTGTCAGCATCTTCCATTCCGTATGACTGAAGGTCAAAATAAACTGTAGAATTTAAACAGATATGTCTGGCGTTCCTCCCTGCCTGACTTAAAGGTGTACACACACACACACACACACACACTCTCTCTCTCTCTCTCTCTCTCTCTCTCTCTCTCTCTCTCTCTATATATATATATATATATATATATATATATATATATATATATATTATTACTTTATCACTTACACAATTGTTCTGTGCATTAATACAATTACTAACAGGACCTCATTGAAACTAGATGGTATCCATGGAGATATCTATTAAAAAAAAGTTACAAGCATTCCAGGGCAAACAGTTCTCATTGTCAAGTCCTTAGAGTCTACGGATACTTGATAATGAGGACTTTTAGTCCTGGAAACCTCATAACTTTTTTTTTAAATGAATATCTCTGCTAGATACCATCCAGTTCCAATGAGGTCCTGTTAATAAATATATAATAAATATATATTTATATATATATATATATATATATATATATATATATATATATATATATATATATATATATATATATATATATATATATATATCTGATACACACACACACCCAGCTTGATTTTGTAACAGACTGAATGATATGAATTTGTATTGCGTGCTGATTACATAGATTTTGTGAGATGAATTGACTGATTGGATAATACAGACGTTGCCGCATCATTGATCATTAACGACAGAGAGAGAGAGAGAGAGAGAGAGAGACGGTTTCTCTGTGGTTTGCTGATTGCTCTGGCGCCGGTCCCGGCTCGTCATCACATGAAGAGAAATAATGTCTATAGGTTATTATTTCAAATTGAGCCCTTTTCCCTTCCATTGGTTGGCTGTGCAGAAAAAGGGAAAAGTGATCACTGAATGTTTAATTCTTCAACAACTGAATCGCAGTTGAACCCTTGGGCAGAATCTTACATAAATTAGCCCTTTCGTTCATCTACCCTCACCTTCTAAAATTTTTTAGATTTTTTTCTTTATTTGCATTCATTTTACAACCTAACTTCCTTAAAGGAAAGCTGATTCAACAATTCCCTTCATTTATTTCATCCTTTGCTTCCACTGGTATTCAGTTTCTCTATCAGAATTTTTGCTTCTTCCTAACATCATCCATCACGTATGCTTCCAGATACCTATTCAAAAATACCTATTCAAATCATCAACTTCTATTTCGCTAGTTTCTCCAGTTTCTCTTTACTACCTCAAGTGAGTTTTGCTTCATCTGTAAACATCAGCTGCTCCTCATTTCACTGTTATCTCAATTTCTCGTCCCAAAATTTGACACCCGCATCTAATGTCCTTTTCCCCATAGTTGGATGTGGGGGGGGGGGTAGTGCCGTCAGTGCACCTCATGCGGTACACTGTAGGCATTATTCGGCACCTAGCTGCAGCCCCTTTCGTTCCTTTTACTGTACCTACTTTCATATTCTCTTTCTTCCATCTTACTTTCCACCGTCTCCTAACAATTGGTTCATAGTGCATCTGCGAAGGTTTCCTCCCGTCTACACTTTTCAAACCTTTTACCGTCAATTTCCGTATCAGCGCTGAATGACCTCATTGGTCCCAGTGCTTGGCCTTTAGCATACATTCTATATTCAGTTCAATTCATTCCACTGACATCTCGATTTCTCGTCCCACAATTTGACACCCTCATCTAATGTCCTTTTTGAAACTGACTGCATCATTGCATGGATAGAGGATATTAAACTTCCATCGAGACCGACTTCGACATAAAACCAGTCACTCTCCGGTCTTCATATTCTATCACATGCTTTCCTTCCGTAATAATGCTTTCATTTTCTACCAACTTATTCTATCTTTACCTTTTTGTTTCCATTTTATACTTCTCAGACGATTTTTTCATGAGGAATAATTATCCACACACCCTCTTCCATGTCTAAAGCCCAAGTTGTCTTACATCAATTAATCCTATAACTACATATGTTCACCGCTGACTTGATGAACCCAACCCGCTATTTAGCATATTCTTATTTGCTTCTTCCCCTTCCGCGCCATTTGACCTTTACCAGTTTTTAACCTTTTTTCTTCCTAACCTTTACCAGTTTTTAACCTTTTTTCTTCCTTTAGACTTTTCTCGATTCCTTTTAGTCAGAGCTACATGGTAACATTTGCAGACACATTTTTACTACTTGCCGTAACTAGAACTTCTGTTTATTTAGACTGTCACTTCTATCAACATGAATTTTGTTTTGTAGCATAATCCATTTTCTATTTCCTGTGCTTATTCTGATTTGGGAGTTATCCATTTCCAACAGTCATACGCTAGGATGTTGAAACCCGCTTAAAAGGAAACCGGATAGATGGCCACCACACGTCACTCTGTATTAATATGACACTCTCCTTATAGGTAATATATATGACGTACATCAACAATCTCCACTTGTAACGACGAATTTCTGCCTCAAAACGCCCAAAAAATGAGTCCCATTTAAAACACAAAATGTGCCGAAAGCAGATCTATCTTTCGGTGGTCTCGGTATAATGCTGTATGAGCCGCGGCCCCTGAAACTTTAATCACGGCTCGGTGGTGGCCTTTGCTATACCGTTACCAGAAGCACGAGTATGGCTAACTTTAACCTTAAATAAAGTAACAATTACTTAGGCTAGAGGGCTGCAATTTAGTTTGTTTGATGATCGAAGGGTGGATGATCAACATACCAATTTGCAGCCCTCTAGCCTCAGTAGTTTTTAAGATCTGAGGGCGGACAGAATAAAGTGCGGACGGGCAGACAAGACGGCGCAATAGTTTTTTTTTTTTTTTTACAGAAAACAAAAAAAATCTGAACTGGGGCCTTTGCTTAATGGTAAATCATCCGGACAAGCATAAAAAATGCATTTTTATAAATATGCACGGAATAAAAGTTTTTGCATATTACATGCGTTCTCGAAACGGACCTGAATATCGTTACTCATGTACCACCCAAATTGCTGTTTTTCCCCCAAAATCCATTTCGGGTTTAATGCTTTCAGCAACATAAGTTATGTTGCGTTGAAGCGTGTGTGGTTGAAACATTAATATAATAGTGATTGTCACTGATATATATATATATATATATATATATATATATATATATATATATATATATATATATGCGTGTGTGTGTGTGTGTGTGTGTGTGTGTGTGTAGAACTGAATCACGTAAATATAGAACGTGATGAAAATGTAAGTAAAGGCAATGCCACGAATGAAAGAGAAACAATGGAGTTTTGCAAAGCCTTTCGACTTATTGTGATTTTATATAAATTTTTTCAGTATTATGGTACTTCTAAATGAGTGGTTCTTGTGAAAAAATAAAGCCAGTGGTCATTGCCATGTTTATGCTTTTAACTGCTGAATCGTTAAAGAGCCATTGTGTTGAAAACTTCCACTGTATTAGCTGTTGTTTGGCTTCAACAGAGAAGACACGTCACCATCGGTTTGAACCCCTCAGCACACAATGTGCCATTCACTCTGTCCTGAACACACACGCGTTCTCTCTCTGGATTTCCCCTGGAGAAAGATCCCTCGCTCTACAACAACAAAGAGAAAAACAACACTTGTTTCCTACAACTAAAACACCAACTCTCATTCTGCACAACTCTCCAGCGATCTCTAGGTTTTCCTCTCGCAGCGCGTCTAGACTGTGAAGAAGGGTACTATGGCGAAACTGGTAAATCATGTAAAGAGCGAAGCAAACAACATCTGCAGAACATAAGGCATTATAATCAGACGTCGGCGGTTGCCAAACACTGTTGGGAAAATGAACATAAAATAGACTGGGAAAATATGAGTTTTCTGTACAGGAACACCACCAGCAAAACGTCTAGACTGGTTGTAGAAAACGCCTTCATAACTTGCGTCAACAACACAATGGCGGGGAACACCGGAAACGGCTTTGAAGACAGCATATCCAGAAAAATCGTACACTCCACAGTAGCAAGGAAACGAAGGAAAAACCCAAGAGAACGCACGGAGAACGAACACCTGGAAGAAGGGAGCAGAGAAAGACCAAGATCACGAGGGGTGGGGTCACACAGGAGGAGCTAGGCGATTAGAGGATTAAAAGTACCCAGCACACAGATATAAATACAGCTGGACTACGCGTCTCCTCATTGTACGGATACTTGATAACGTGGACTGTTTGTCCAAGAAAGCTTGTAACTTTTTCTGAATAAACACTCCATTTGATACCATCCAGTTTGAATGAGGTCCTTTTAGTAATTCTACTAATGCACAGAACAATTGTGTAATTGATAAAGTAATATATTTATATATATATATATATATATATATATATATATATATATATAAGTTTGTGCGTGCGCGCCCGCAAGCTTATGTGTATTTGTCCTTGTGTATCTGTGCGCTCGTTTGCTTGCATCTTTTTTGACATAAGATTTATTGACACTGAATTGCATGCACTTTAGAATTTCTTTAAATAACTCGTACAAATACACACACACAAAGTACATGTCTATAATTGCTTTCTTTTACAAATTGATCATTTCAGTAAGGAAAATGGTTTTGCAAAATATGAGAGAACGCAGCGTATCGTGTTTTCAGAATCATTGAAATTGGAAATACGGAAAGAATAAATAATTTACTTCAGCTTATAGGTTCACAATACTAATTCAAGTGCTTTAGTAGTAAAACCAATAAAAATATATGTTAGGGCGGTTTGTGTGTCATTATTATTATTATTTATTATTATTATTTCAGTAGATGAAACCTATTCACATGGAACA
>NC_089796.1:78106362-78118862 GCF_040412425.1 Macrobrachium rosenbergii
CAGCCTTATATTTTTTTCTTTCTTGCTGCAATTTAGACAGTTTAAGTGATATGAGCCAAGTCTTGTGCAGTAAACGGGAACTTTGAAAATAGGAAAAAAATAGGGACCTAATTCTTCATAGATTTCCTATGGACGAAAAGTGTAGTGTCGCAAAAAGATGGAGTTATGATAAAGGCACAGATGCTTTATATGAACCTAGCTCAAAAGTGCAATGTGTAAAGGTCAGACCTTGGAAACCGCTTATTCATTGTAATTTCGACACTGATATAACTAAAAATTCTCCTATTTGAATTCATCATTAAGATAGCGAGTTGGATTTCCTATAGTTGGTATGGTTCATGACTTGGGGCAACAAATATAAGGTTATGGAATTCAGTAGGCAATGGCGTAACTAGGCTAATCCAACATTGTTAATCTTGCGGATTATTGCAGGGAAATACATGTATTTGCCGATGCTCCTCACTTGATGAAACTCATCAGAAACACTTCACTTTCTTAGACCATGGATCTAGGTTATCGGACTGTAGGACTGCTTACATTGAGTCAGGAACTAATTAAGAAAAGTAAAAGGTGATCTAATGACAACTCGAAAACTATTTGAAAAGCATTCAAGTGTTACAGGTGTGGAGGGTACGACAGTGAAATTAGCGTTACAGTTACTCTGCCACTCACAAAAAATCTCAAACACTTAGGAAAAGGTCTGATTGTGGATAGGCACTGGAGAGTGCAAATCCAGTTCATTTGCCTTGTTGATAAGTGGTTTGATTTATTCAGTTCTGGAGTGCCTTTCGATGAAAGTCTTCATGGAATGCTTACGGGCTAATCTTAGAAACCAAACAAAACATTGCAAGAGATGATACACCTATCCAGAACAATGAAAAGTATGGGAGGAAAAGGACTTTACCCTTTCCAAAAGGCCTTGTGATACCCTTGCAAATTTCTAAGGAACTTGCCAGGATGTTAGGTGAAATTTTGCAATATCATACATCTTGACTCATAGGTTGAATCGAAATGGACTGGAACACTTTTTGGCTGTATACGGTAAATGGGTGCATGTCATCAGCACCCATCACCTGTTAATTAAAACCGAGTTTGAGCCCATCTCTGGAAAGAGAGAACTCTGAGGCGCAAAAATACAATGTTGAAAATTGTATTAGCGATAATATGACTGAGGTCTCATTTTCTAACTTGATAACTAAAGAAAGCACTTCTTACGAGGCTGAAGAAACATCTCTTCAGAAAGCGTTAAGCTTATCGGCAGTATTGTTTCGTTTCGTTTGCCAATGGAGGAATTGCAGGATGACAATGTAGACAAAATTGAAAAAAGGAGGCATGCAATATGTGGGGCGGTTTTGTAGCCCGTAAGTTTCCCCAGTATGACTTTCTAGGAACTAAAGAACCGAAGGGGATGGCACAAGGATCGGCACTATAAGTAGAACAAATGAGAAAGCTAATGAAACCTCGACCCGAAATTTTTGGAGCATTTAAAATCGATGGAAAAGATATTTATTTGTTATCATTGTAAACATAACGAAAAAAGTTGGTCACATAATTGTATAATTGTTAACCTTATGTATACATGTACTCGTATATGTGTATTTGAGTGTGAGTTGTATATTAGAGTGAAAAATGTATTTTCGTTTTTAAGTTCCAGTTGTAATTATTTGGAAGAATACACGTACAGAAATGAATATGGTGAACATGGGCTTTGTTTCCGTAAAAGAATGAATCATAACTTTTAATATTAAAAAGGGTCAACGAGGAAACAGGAGAAAAGTTTTCCTATTTGTAGAGAGCTTGGGCAGAGGAGAAAGCAAGTAGACCGAGTGACGTCACGTTTCTTAACTCCCATCTCCTTACCCGCGTTAATCCTGCGCGTGAGAAGACCTTGTATTCTCTAGACCTTGGTATAAGGTGCCTTCACCTATGGCACAATCGGGAAGATTGTTTTACGATTTCGGCCGCAGTGTGGCGGCAGCCTGCCATTTCAGCTGAATGTGGAGGATGAGGCTTTCCTCAGCCTCTTCGCATATTTCTCTGCTTGTTGATTATCTTAAGTTTGCTGGTTATTTTATTCTTTGTTGGCTTCTGTTGTAGTCTTGTTCCCGTCTCTTTGCAATGTAGTTTCCGTTTACACGTGTGTGCTGTCTGGTCAGCCGTATTCTATATAAATTAATGTGCATTTTCATAATAATAATAATAATAATAATAATAGGAGGCAGGATGCAACCCGGAACCCCACACTATAAAAACCACCTAGTCGAATAGGATGACTGTGATAGAAAAAAAAAAAATAATAAAAAATAATAATGATGATGATGATGATGACGATAGAAGAAGAAGAAGAAGAAGAAGAAGAAGAAGAAGAAGAAGAAGAAGGAAGAAGAAGGGAGGAGGCCTTCTCTGAGGGCAGCAGCATTGGAAATAGCTGTTTCTACGGCATTCAGTTTGTGTAGAGTCTTCTCTATTCGCCTTACAATCTTCTTGTCATCAGGAAAACACTGTATGTCCTTAGGAAACTTGATACACCAGCTACACGCTGATGAAAAGAAGATTGTAAGACGAGTAGAGAAGAATCTAAACAAAATGGATGTCGTAGAAATAATAATAATAATAATAATAATAATAATAATAATAATAATAATAATAATAATAATAATAATAATAATAATAATGGGAACACTAGGCATGATCCCAAGATCCTGAAAAGGAATCTGGAAAAATCTAGATGCCGAAGTAGCTCCAGGACTCATGCAGAAGAGTAAAAGCACAGAAACAGCGCACATGAGAAAAAGTGATGGACTCCTAAGGAGGCAAGATGCAACCTGAACCCACACTAAAAAAACCACCCTGTCAGAATAGGATGACTCTGGTAGACCAAAACAAAAACAAAAATATAATAATAATAATAATAACCATAATAATAATAATAATAATAATAATACAGTGCCTCTCATGTTGAACTTAAACTTGATTGCATATATTAGGAGAAGTAAGAAGCAAAGCTGTTCATTATTTGCCATCATTAGCAGAATTTGCGAACTCGCATCAATGATATTTGGCTGAAACTTACTTCACAACGACGCAGTGTTATTCTTCAGGGGCAGCCTGTCACGAATTTTATGTTGCAATTACTATGTAATTGCTACAGATCACGGTGCCATTACATTCGCCATAGAATCGCGCAAGGCCAAAAAATACTTCGGATAATTGAAAGTCGAAGGCCTGGCTTCCTGCCTTAAGCATTTGGTCATAAACACTTCTTGGGGAAAATGGAACAGCATTTGAAATTTACATCGATTTATCTGCATTACGAAATGGAATATTGTAATTTTGAAGATACGTAAAAGAGTTTACAAAACTGTATTTTTGTAAATATTGTAACTTGTGGTTTCATTTAGAAAACGGTGGAACTTTAAAGATACGCAAAAGAATTGACAAAACTGTATTTTTGTAAATATTATAACTTGTGGTTTCATTTTAAAAAGGTGGAGCTTTGAAGACACGTAACAGAATTTACATAACTGTATTTTCGTAAATATTATAACTTGTGGTTTCATTTAGAAAACGGTGGAATTTTGAAGATACGTAAAAGAATTTACATAACTGTATTTTTGTAAATATTATAACTTGTGGTTTCATTTAGAAAACGGTGGGATTTTGAAGACACGTAAAAGAATTTACAAAACTGTATTTTTATATATGCCAAAACCAAACATGGCTGAATAGTAATTTTAATGGCGTTTTTTCAACAACACGTGATTACAAATACACATTCGAAAATATTAAGGCTATACTCCGAAAAAAGACGGAGTAGGAACGGACTTATTATTTTTATTAAAACTTGAGAAAGTGTGTGTTGATATTAGGCTTTTCCCGTGTAACTCTTTGCAGAGTTTTAATAATAATAATAATAATAATAATAATAATAATAATAATAATAATAATAAGCCTGTTCCTACTTGGTCTTTTTTTGAAGTATGATCTTAGTATTTTCCGTGTATATTTGTAATTAAATATTGTTAAAAAATTTTAGTAAAATTCTTATGCATCCATGTTTGGTTTGGCATATACCAAAATGCACTTCTGTAAATTTTTTTGTATCTTCAAAATTCCACAATTTTCTAAATTGTAATAAATCGATGCAAATTTTAAAAGCTGTTCTATTGAAAGGCAATTAAATTTCTGGTTTTATTGACTGTAGTTCGTCCATTGGTATGTTCATTCTTGGTTGGGTTTTGGTTTTTATGCTGGATCAGTGAAGACTCGCTGAAATGATTGAATTTTGAATTTTTTGTCATGGAATTCAAGTGTGGTTGAATATGTACACCACCATACAAAGTGACTGTATTATTTAGGATGTGCAGTTGTTAACCGTTACGTTTATATCAAGTTATTTCGTGCATGTATGTATATGTATATATATATATATGTATATATATGTATATATATTTATTTATTTATTTATATAAATATATATTTATAATATATATATATATATATATATATATATATATAATATATATATATATAATATATATATATATATATATATATATATATATATTTATATATTTATTATATATATAATGCTATATATATTTTGTGTATGTGTGTATGTATGTCTACGTATCTATGTATGTATGTGCGTGTATTTAATTCACTTCTATCTCAGGTTATCATACCTAACCAATCGCTTGCGTTTTCATTTTTTCAGTCCATTGATCACGTATTTTTTGCAACGAATTCAAATGAATGAACCCAGTGTTTGAATGGGACAACCCCTCTCTCTCTCTCTCTCTCTCTCTCTCTCTTGGCCCGCCCCTCCCCCCAAAAAGATTAAGAGAATAAAAAAGTCAACCCACATTGCTCTTTCAACCACCCACGCAAGACTTATTATTATACACTTTTCGTCACTGTTGATTCTGCCTTCCGATTGGTCATCTCAGACGACTTCTATGACGGGATCCGAGAAATGCCTCGTGATTGGTCACTTCCCATGCAGCTGATTCGACGTCATAGATGCCGCATCCTGCCATTGGCTATCATCACTTCCCCTCCGATGACGTATGCAGGTCACATGAAAGGTCCTAAAGATTTGAAAGGCTTTGTTCAGTTTTCGAGAATCGGAGGAATTTTTCATTAATTGGGATTTAATTACTGTTCGTATTTGTGTATATTTTACTGTTTTGCAATTCTCTTCTTTTACTCTGCTTGTTAAGCTAAGCTCCGATCTTCAGAAGCATCACTCGTGACCATTTTAAACAACCGATGACTGCTGGCAACCGGACGAAACTCTGAGGGAAGTTCCGTTGGCATCGAGGTCCAGGCGCCGAAACCGAGGCTGTATAAGACCCATCGTCGCAACTTAGACGTAGAAGACGTAAAGCAACTCGTAAAGCTGCAACAAATCCACCCGCGACTACGAGTTCGCCCCCCGCCACCACCGACAGCAGCAAGGTCTTCCGAATCGCCGGAGAGAGGTTGAGAGAGAGACACACACACACAAACACACACACGAACACCGACGAGTTACCGTTACAAGAGCACAGCGTCCCAATTGCAAGGCGGACGCCTCACAGACCAGAAGTCCCCTCTCTTCCTTCCGCTCTCTTGGCATTCAACTCGCTGGCTCTGAGGTCACCGAACGCCTGCCTGCCTGCCAACCACCTGCTCCCAGGAAAGGTCATCCTCAGTGCTCTTCTGAAGCCCCCACACTCTAACACCACCACATTTGAGGTAAGATTGCCTTTTGGACTTCTCCCCCCAAAACTGTGCTTTCGTGAACTTTGACCGACGTTCTAAGCGGCCTGACTTTTAGATATGATATATGTTCGCGGTTTGTTCATGATTTTTCTCTCTTTTTTTTTTTTTTAGATACAGGCCGAGTTCCTCTTTTCTTCCTCTCTTTACTCCATTTTTTTTATGTAGAAACTTCATTATTCTACCTGTTTTCTTCTCACTTGTCAGTTTGTTAGCTTAGAGCGGACTTTCGTTTACCTTCTTCTGGTACATGTTTTCCTACCTGCAATTTGATGTATGATCATTTTATAACCATTTACCTTTTCGAAACATGTTTGTGATTGAACAGTGGCCTTTCTTTGCCTTCGTAGCTGCTTTAACAGCTACTACCGTCTGGTTGTTGAAAATATCACCGTAACAGCTTAGTGGTTATATCACTGTTGACGTTGCCTAAGAGAATTAGTAGTTATATATCACTGTTGCCATTATATTGTATTATCGCGATTATAGACACACAAAGATAACACAAATGAAATTTCAAGTCCAGGCTAAAGTATATGATTATCTAAATAAGCTGTATTCTGAGATGTCGAAGGTCTGAAACTTCATGAATCTGAACGCTCTGATTAACTTAAATGTCTAATCCTCATCGTTTTTATTCGGAGAATATTATATCCGTCTTTAGATTTATTTGGGGAATATGATTTCCGTCATGAAGTTTCAGTTCGTTGAAAAGTAGCTTTGTGAAAATATCAGGTAACGTAACAGAAAACTATTAATGCCACTGTCAACGATGATGATATATTGTCGAGTCCATAAATATTATAGAAATCCAGAAGATATTTTATTATAGAGTTCCAGTCGACCTGGAAGCAGGTCGACTAGCTGTCGATTCGTGCATTGAAGTAGCTGATTGTTTTAGAAGCAGGAAGGAGTTGTACAAAAATCGATGTGAACTTTGACAGTTATTTCGTCCCACCTTTCTGGAAAAGACGCGAGCAGATGGATCGTATGAGTAGATCTCGCAAATAGCTTTAAAGTGTATCATAATTATACAGTACTTTGTGTGTATGCGTGTTTTTTTTTTTTGTGTCATTTGCTCCGAAGAAGTTTTCCTGGTAGCAGTACATCGTCATATTGGTGTGTTTTTTTTTTTTTTACGTTCACCCTCCTCAGTGTTTTATAGATGAAGAAGTTTTTCATATATATATATATATATATATAATATATATATATATATATATATATATATACAGTAACGTCTAAAAGCTGTGAGTTCTACGTATGTACACCACACATACGTCATATATATGTATGTAAATATATATATATATATATATATATGTATATATATATATATATATGTGTGTGTGTGTGTATGTATGTATGTATGTGTGTATACATGTGTGTGTGTAGATAAATGGACGTATGTGTGCGGCGTACGTATGTGAAGCTCTTAGCTTTTAGAAGTTGCAAATATTTGATAACGGTGGGAGACCTCTGCTATTTCTCTATGAAAAGTTTGATGTGGCTTTGATTCACTTTGTCTTCTTCATTTTTTAATGCTTTGGTGTGGATTCTTATGAAAAAATCATTATTTCTCGGTGATGTGATAAAAACTTCAGACACACACACTATATATATACATATATACACGATATTCATACATATATATATGTGTATGTATGTGCACTGTTAGTTTTTATATATTCATTCATTTAATTCGGCATTATAGTATTCTTTTAACTTGGGTGGCATCAAGAGAAGACAATGGTCACCACCACATTCATACTGAAAGTGCTGAATGGAAGAGTTAATTGTTAATGCTTAAATAACCATTGTCTTGTTTTTCCCTTTAAGACTCCTCCCCTCACCATTGCCCAACTCCCAACACACTGGGGGAAATGGTATTCCATTGTTTGTTCACACGCTTTCAGAGTATTCCTTTGCAAAATTAATATTTCATGTGATGTAACATTTTCCTTAATTACAGTAAACTTAACGATGTCCCAATGGATATAATTTTAGTATGTCGTATGTGACGAACTCATAAGCTGCTTGTTTCCAAATTCCTAAACTTTTTATTTTGTAAAACTCAAAAATTTTCTTGTTATTTTTTTCTATAAATCATCAAGATATAATATTATATCACGTTAAGTTATAATATTGTATCACCATAAATCAAGTTGTAATATTATATTACGATAAGTCAAGTTATATTATATAACCAAAAATCAAGTTATTATATTACAATAAGTCAAGTTATAATATTATATTACCATAAATCAAGTTATAATATTATATTACCATAAGTCAAATTATATTATATTACCATAAATCAAGTTATAATATGATATTACCATAAATCAAGTCCTAATATTATATTACGTTAGGTGATGCCCCATGTATCAGTCATTCCCGACCCACCTCCTCTCCCGCCACGAAAATAATAACAAAGAAAATAAAACAAATTTTTGAGGCTCAGTCAAAATAGCAGCGAATTCAAACTGCACGATTTTAAGGTCCCTCGTGACCTTAGATGGCTGCCTTGTCACTATTTGTTCTATGGTTTCTCTTTGACTGTCAGTATTTTTATATGGTTTGTCTTTGACTGTCAGTATTTTTATGTGGTTTGTCTTTGACTGTCAGTATTTTTATATGGTTTGTCTTTGACTGTCAGTATTTTTATATGGTTTGTCTTTGACTGTCAGTATTTTTATGTGGTTTGTCTTTGACCGTCACTATTTTTATATGGTTTTCTTTGACTGTCACTATTTTTGTATGATTTTCCTTTGTCACTATTTTTATTACGGTTTTTCTTTGACTCACTATTTTTATTACGGTTTTTCTTTGACTGTCACTATTCTTATATTTTTTTTTACTGTCGCTATTTTTGTATGGATTTCCTTTGTCTGTCACTATTTTTGTATGGTTGTCCTGTGACTGTCACTATTCTTATATGGTTTTTCTTTGACTGTCACTATTTTTATTACGGGTTTTCCTTTGACTGTCACTATTTTTGTATGGTTTTCCTTTTACCGTCACTATTTTTTTACGTATTTTCTTTGACTGTCACTATTTTTGTATGGTTGTCCCGTGACTGTCACTATTCTTGTATGGTTTTCTTTGACTGTCACTATTTTTGTACGTTTTTTTTTACTGTCACTATTTTTGTACGGGTTTTCTTTGACTGTCACTATTTTTATACGGCTCTCCTTTGACTGTCACTGTTGATATATGGTTTGTCTTTGACTGTCACTATTCTTTTATGGTTTTCCGTTGACTGTCACTATTTTTGTACGGATTTTCTTTGACTGTCACTATTCTTATATGGTTTTTCTTTGACTGTCACTATTTTTATAACGGGTTTTCTTTGACTGTCACTATTTTTGCATGGAAACCCTTTGACTGTCACTATTTTTATTACGGGTTTTTTTGGGACTCACTATTCTTATATGGCTTTTCTTTGACTGTCACTATTTTTATTACGGGTTTTCTTTGTCACTATTCTCATATGGCTTTTCTTTGACTGTCACTATTTTTATACGGCTGTCCTCAGACGTGTCTTTCCCGCCACTGTTGTATTAATGAAGTTTGTGTTTGTCCCGACTCTTCAGGCGCCTCCTTTTTCCGAACTGGAGAGTAATCAAACGATTCTATTTTCATTCATTATCACGGCCATTCAGTTGGTGGTTCCAATTATCCTGAAGTGCTCTCGAGTGCTTGTTTCCATTGCTTGTCGCCTTTTTACCCTCGCGCGTTTGCTCTCTCTCTCTCTCTCTCTCTCTCTCTCTCTCTCTCTCTCTCTCTCTCTCTCTCTCTCTCTCTCTCTTAATTTTGTAATGTTTTTCAAGACTATGGTATGAAAAACGTCACCGATTTGAGCGATATATTTCAAATTTATTTATCTCTCTCTCTCTCTCTCTCTCTCTCTCTCTCTCTCTCTCTCTCTCTCTCTCTCTCTCTCTCTCTCAGTTATGCAAATTCCTCGATCGTATTGGAAGATACGAAGTCACTTCATATTTCAGTGATCTATTTTTTCATTAGATTTGTTGTTAAGTCTGTTATGCGGCATCAGTTGAAATCAGTATGTTTATATAGTATTAACTGCCTCTTGCATCATTGTTTTCGAAGAAGTATTATTATTAAGTATTTTATTTTTCATGTGATAACCCCTTTTTCTCTCATTTTGATGATTTCTCTCTGCCTGTACTCAGGTCATTGTTATGGGATAAGCATGATTCTTTAAGTCGAACATAAAATGCCGTTAACATTTCTGAAACTTCTGATCTGTAATGTGCAATATTTCTGGCACTTCTATTCTGTAATGTACCGTTAATACTTTTGAAACTTCTGAACTGTAATACGCCGTTAATATTTCTGATACTTCTGATCTGTAATATGTGATATTTCTGACACTTCTAATCTGTAATGCGCCGTTAATCCTTCTGACACTTCTAATCTATAATATGTAATATTTCTGACACTTCTAATCTGTAATATGTAATATTTCTGACACTTCAGATCTGTAATATGTCATTAATATTTCTGACACTTCTCATCTGTAATACGCCGTTAATATTTCTGACACTTCTAATCTATAATATGTAATATTTCTGACACTTCTAATTTGTAATATGCCATTAATATTTCTGAAACTTCTAATCTAGCTTCATTTTTCACGAGTTTCCTCTCCGCTTGCGATCAAGACTTCCGAGAGAAGCTACCATATTAATATAAATATTTTCGGTTTTCGAACTGTTCGTGGTAGTGATCGCGCCATTATAAAAAAAATAGTGTTATAAGCGGTATGAGGTAGATGAAGATTTATGCCCATTGCTGTATGAGGAATTGAGAAGGTATTCACGGGCTCATTGTGAGCTTTTCTTGAATCAATCTCGCGCCGTTTGCTTCCAGAAGACGATGGTGTATTTGCTTAGAAGCATATTAGTTTCGCCATTGTTTGGTTATTGCTTTTCTGCCCAGTATACGACTTTTGAGATTAAGGAAACGTACTAAGTTACTTATTATTATCATAATTATTATTATTATTGAAATCAAACCAAGCCCGAAGTGTCTTTAACTTTCCAAGGAATCATGTAATGAAAGATGGAAATAAAGCCAAGTAATAACAAATAAAGATAAATTAAGACTTCGATGAAATTTTTCGAATTTTTTGCTGATGTGCTGAGACCCGAGAATTCCCAACTTTTTATCTTCGTTTAGTACCAGACGAGGTATCCTAACCATCTCCCCTAAAACATTTTGGGCATAACACTGAATATAAAAGGAGTTTGAATTCAAACTAGGCAGTTTGATGCAGGAACTGTGGATATGATCGATTTCTCAAGATTACAGTGATTTTATATAGTTAACATTGACTTTACAATATTGACTTTACAATCACCATGCGCAGGTGTAAAGCTAAAGACATTCATTTTTATGAAACAACCATTGTAAACCTTTCTGCTAAACACGGGCTGCTCTCGAACCCTGGGCTAAAACCCTCTTATGTGTAACACACACAATGTAAACGGGTTTATAATCCCTTAGAGGCTCACATGCTTACCCCAGGGGGTTTTCGAAACCTGGGGTGAAACCCCGCTGGTATCTGATATAAATACTTAAATAATTTTTCTCTTGCTTTCTGTCAATCCGCACCAGTGATGAGCCCATTAGCAACCCCTCAACGAAATCCTTGAGCGTTCACCAAACCCAGAGTGAAACTCCCATTATCTATAATATATATAGTTGTTTAATCACTCTCCCATTTTCTCTTCGTGTACATACCATCGTTTCATGGTATTGTCTTCATCTGAAGACCTGAATATTTCAGCGTTTACTTGCGATAGATTATGAAAAAATACCTTGCTCACGGCGTTGGTAGATACATATGCAGATTAGTTAAATATGATATAAATGAAATTAAATGAAATAATTGTGTAAGTGAAAAGTGGATACGAATGCGAATCAAGGAAAAAGGTTTTAGTAAGTTTGACTTAAAAGGAATTGAAAGGTTGAGGATTGTGGGTGTACGGAGTAGCGATGAAAGGAAGGGTAAGGGTGTTTCGAGATGGCTTGTTCATGTGGAAAGAATAGAAGACTGAAGGTGGTTGAAAAGACAGTAATTCTGAAAAGTTATGAGAGAGGATTTAGGAAGCTCCTAGGTCTTTCTCTCTGCCCCCTCTCCCTTCAGAATTATATAGTCTTTTCACCAGCTTGACGTCCTATGTTCTCTCCCCATTACCAAACCATCTCAAAACACCCTCAGCCGTCCTTTTACCTGCGCTAACTCTTCATCACTACCCCGTGTATACTCTTTAATCACCCTCTCAATTCTTTTTACGTCACAGTTACTACATCCTTGTACCCGTCTACGTATACATATACAGTATATGTATATAAATCATATATATATAAATCATATATATATATATATATATACATACATATATATATTTATATATACGTTCATTTATGCATCAGCTGTAGAACAAAAGTAAAGAAAAAGTCTTTACAATTCATATAAGAAAAATAAAATAAATGCCAAATATAATAAGTGTCAAAGTATAGAAACACACAACTTTCATTTCACACAAGATTATAACTGGAGAAGGAGAACCACGAATAAGAACACTTCCTCGGTTCCTCAGATGAAGAGAAAGCTGTCCGGTTTTGTCCCTTTAGTCGAAGACAGAACTCGCTTAAAACTGCAGAGATCACAAGAGGGGTGGTTTCGAGAACACGGAAGTATGCGC
>NC_089796.1:78121362-78131362 GCF_040412425.1 Macrobrachium rosenbergii
CGGTTTTTTATTTATATATTTATTCATTTCTCCATTGAAGCGTTGATCGTCTTCCTCCTCCCTCATTCTTCTCTGTAGGAACGCCAAACCGTTACTATTAGATTTGTTCCTCGTAAAAGAGGTGTTTTATTTGATTTTTCCGTCATCGCTTTGTCCTTATCTCAGATGGCCAGGAGTTATGGAAATTTACTCTCTCTCTCTCTCTCTCTCTCTCTCTCTCTCTCTCTCTCTCTCTCTCTCTCTCTCTCTCTCTCTCTCTCATTCACAGTTGCTCATGCTACTTCTTTCTTATGGTAATTTTATGCTGACTTCAACAGCTGCATCAGGTCGAAACAGAAAGTGTCTGAGTTTTGCTAGACAAAGATAACACTCTCCGTCGCCATATGATTTATTTCTGTCTCTGTCACCTAAGATGGACAGTGTCTCTTGGTCCACATGATATCTCAGAGAGTTAGAGATGGATTTCCATGGAATTTTGTTGAGTAGTGGAACCTGCGTCAAGGAAGTTGGTCATACTTAAGAAACATTTTTATATCTAGCATATTCGCATTTGCTTTAAGGTGGGTTGACTCCAGAAGTTGAACTCTGCTTGCTGATTTTCAGCAAGTGTTTTAAAATGACGTTGCTAGTCCCACGCCCTTCTTCACTTTAGCTGCCGACCAACTACAGTCGACTAAGTGTGAAGTTCATAATTCACTGCTTAAGTTCTCCTCTTCCTCCTCCTTTCAGTGTGCTAGTTGCACGTTTATTCCTTCTTAAGATAAACTCATAATTATTCCAATTCTTAACCATTACTTTTAGAAGCAGCCGTGTTTAGTAAGACTTGAACGCGGTACCATTCAACCATTTCAAAGAGAAAGTAGACATCGTTATTGGTTTATCGGAGACAGGAGACAAAAAGAACAGATGAAAATCGGAAGGGGACTCGGAAAGTCTTCGGAACTCAGCTCTCACTTCCGTATTCTTCGTCCTAAGAGCTAACCTTCATTCAAGGGAAGGTCAGTTCCGTCTAATTTTTAATATGCGTTGAAAGTCTCAAATAATTTTCCTACTTCGTTCCTTTTCTCCACAAAGAAAAGAAGAACAAGAAATTGATGACACAGTTCCCATAACAACGAGATATTGAAACTTTCCCTAATCAATTATTATTGTTCCTTTGAGGTCTGATTTATATACTTGAAATTGTCGCCTACGTAATGGAATTTTAGAGAGAAAAATGTTATATGTCAAAAGTGTCAAAATGTTAAAACCTCATTTTTCCTCATCAGTTTATTTTCACTCTATTAGCAAACGATTATCACTTCTAAGGCAGTAAGTGCAGAAAGGAATAAAGGGAGGTAAAAATAAACAAAATGAAATACGAAAAATTTGATTAAGATTAAAAGAAACCCCACTCTGTCCTTCGCTGTAGGTCAATTCTGTGGCTGTGCTCTCCACCCAACCGCTACAGGTACATCTGACGCAAGATTCAAAGTAGACAAAAGTGGGTTGGTCCCCATCTCTCTCTCTCTCTCTCTCTCTCTCTCTCTCTCTATATATATATATATATATATATATATATATATATATATATATATATATATATATATATATATATATATATATATATATATATATATGTGTGTGTATGTATATAATCCTTGCTATCTATCTATCAATATTACTCAAGAAATTCTTTTGGATTATCGTACTGAATCAACAATCAAGACAGAATCTGCGTCACTTGACAAGCCTAAACAATCACCAGTGTCATCACGGTGGGAAAAAAAGTAAATGAAAAGGAAATTTTTTTGGCCAGTAACTTTTTAAATATATATTCCTTTTCGGGGGCGGGGAGTGGATATGAATTAGTTCCTTGTTGACCCACTTCTTTCATGCCCACAGCTCCCTCCCTTCACTTTGTTGTGCTTTTTGAAAGGTCTTTTTATTATATTTTGTGGTTGGGGGGAAGAATTATTTTATGTCTTGCTGCGTGAGTTTTTGTCAGTAGGGTGTTCTAGGTTCGGCAGCTTTCAATTTACGTGCAAAGTGGACGCCATGTTTAGGTCCAGCCCTTTGGGGATGAACGCAAAACATAAAACAGTGACGGTAAATATTATTATTATTATTATTATTATTATTATTATTATTATTATTATTATTATTATTATTGAGAAGATGAAACCTATTCATATGGAACAAGCCCACCAAAGGGGCCATTGACTTGGAATTCGAACTTCCTAAAGAATATGATGTTCATTAGGAAGAAGTAAGAAGAGGTAAAAGGAAATACCGAAAGAAGAGATCTCACTTATTAAAAAAGAAATAATGAATTAATAAATAGATAAAAATGTCTTAAAATGCAAGGAGAATTGTATTAGGGTAGTAATGCATTGCTTCTTCTCCAATTGTACCATACCATGAACATAAACAAAAGACATAAACAAAAACAAGGACAAAACACTGTAAATATTCCGGTAGGCGACTGGTGAGAACCAGTTTTACAAACGCTTTTTTTTTTTTCTTCTTTTTTGGAACCGATGTCTGCTTTGAAAGACCAATTTATGAAAAGTGATGACAGTAAGAAACAAACGTGTCCACGGTGGAAGGTAGATGTCGTTTTCTGTGATGACAATCTCAAAGACCATTTTCTTTGTCGTCGCCATCTAATACCTGACTTCAAGCGTCAAGTATTTGCGCTACATTCCCGATTCCCCCTGTAGGATGGTACTGCCGTCAGTGCAACTGCGACGTTTTCCTCTTGTTAAACCTTTCAGACCTTTTTACTCTCAATTTCCCATTCAGAACTGAATGACCTCATGGATCTTAGTGCTTGCGCTTTGGCCTAAATTCTGTATTCAATTCAATTCATCCTACATTCCCGATTTCTTGTGTTTGGAAAATTACCAACTATACTGCAATTGACGTGTTCAGATTTCCAGATGTCTCTTATTCCGAGCGTCCAGCTTTCTTTGCTCAATAGCCACTTTACTGAAGATGTATTTTAATTCCTTTGAAAGATTATAAGAGTAATGAATTTTTGCATAAGGAATTATGTCATATTGCCCATTTTAGGTTGTTTAAGAGCTTGTATACTGCTATACACTTGAAACGGGGCGAGGAAAAATAAAATTTTTCATTTTAAGAATACGCTTGCAAACACGTGCATTTCATTACATAAGCTTTATTCATTACACTATTACGACCTCAACATTAAAGTAAAATTAGTTTGACGCAGCTAATTGTCCGACCAGTGTGCTTGTCACTTTAGAAGTGACGGTAGTATTTTAAGTAATATATTTTAACGTTATCATTCATATAAGATGTAAATTTTTCCTATAGTATTCTTTAAGAATACTACAAGGCTAAGTCTGAGTTACGAATAAACACTGCGTTTTTCAAAGAATGATGTTTCTTAAAATAGACCAGGCTCTGATATAACTTTCAGTCTCCATGTAATATTACTTTAGTATGTATGTATATTTTTTATACTAGTTATAGTATGTATGTATATTTTTTATACTAGTTGACTTTTCTTTATTGGTTATTTAATCATTGTTATCTTCTCTCTCCGTAGGAAGGTTAGTTTGCAAGTCAATGAGATTGTAGGTGTGTTCCTTATAGATGTTGCGTGATTATTATATTTACAATATTTACACACACAACACACACACACACACACACACACACACACACATATATATATATATATATATATATATATATATATATATATATATATATATATATATATATATATATATATATATATATATATATATTCTTCGTCTTCACCATCTTGACCTATTTTTGTATGGGGTCACTGTTTCCTATCGGCCGTCTCTCTCTCTCTCTCTCTCTCTCTCTCTCTCTCTCTCTCTCTCTCTCTCTCTCTCTATATATATATATATATATATATATATATATATATATATATATATATATATATATATATATATATATATATATATATATATATATATATATATATATATATTTATATATACATACATATATATGTATGTATATACCCTCCCTCTCTCTTTCTCTCTCTCTGTCCTCTATATATATATATATATATATATATATATATATATATATATATATATATATATATATATATATATATATATATAGGACAGATGTAATCAGTTACAGTTTTCTTCATATAAATGTAAACATTTTCTCTCTCTCTCTCTCTCTCTCTCTCTCTCTCTCTCTCTCTCTCTCTCTCTCTCTCTCTCTCTCTCTCTAAAAGACGTTTGGACCAGGGGAAATGTCCCTGCTGAAAATATTTGAAAAGTTTTATCATTTCTCCTCTTTAACATTTCCGGTTCTTTTTTTTTTTCCCTCATTTATCTCGACGAATTCCGTCCGCCAAATATTCTCTCTATCTCGTCATCTGACATTTGGAACTTTCGTTATTCTACCTGATAATGGGTCTCATCCATCATGTCGTCATTCTCCCCCCACCCACCCGGGCTAGATACACAATTCCAGATAACGTCGGGAATGAAGGGGAATTTTCTAGGCATGTATGCGTCTGGTTTTCAGATACTCTCTCTCTCTCTCTCTCTCTCTCTCTCTCTCTCTCTCTCTCTCTCTCTCTCTCTCTCTCTCTCTCTATATATATATATATATATATATATATATATATATATATATATATATATATATATATATATATATATATATATATATATATATATATACACATATATATATATGTATACATATACACATATGTGTACATACATGCATACAGACTATATATACATATAAAATATGTATATATGTGTGTGTGTGCCTTAGGTAGAGGAGGTAAATGCAAATCAGAGGTTTGTTTTGCCGACGTTTCGCTTCACGTGATGCATCTTCATGGCTAGAAAATTATACATTGACTATAAATACATAAAAAAAAAATACCACTTATACATCAGAAAAGAATTTTAGAATAATATTTTTAAAGATTAATATTTTTTACAAATATTTTCGAAAACAAACGGAGAACTCGAAATAAACAAGATATATATATATATATATATATATATATATATATATATATATATATATATATATATATATATATATATATATATATATATGTTCTTTTGGCTGATATTCAACGCGGTCAGCTGACTGACTGCCAGACACATAATTCATCTGTCAGCCAGCCAGCTTGTGTCTTTTATTTATTTGTCAGCAAGTGGGTCAAGTAAGAATTAATGACATACCAGTCAGCATTTGAAGGTTTCTTTGGCAGGGAACCTCCAGTTAAATTAAATTCCAGTATAGCGTGTACTTTTTAGGCACAGCCCGAGTTATTAAGCAGACAGGAGACCTTAGCGCACCTGATCAGATCTCTGACGAGCAGGGCATTCTCTGAGCCAACGAGGCATTCCCGTTGTTCGCTACTAATGTGCGGTCTATATTTCCCTTTACTTCCTCTTAATTCTTCCTAATGAACACCTCAATATTCTTTGGAAGCTTGAATTCCAAGTTAATGGCCACTATGGCAGGCTAGTTCCATATGAATAGGGCTCATCTTCTGAATGTTATTATTACTATTTTTATTATTATGATTCAGAAGATGAACCCTACTCATATGGAACAAGCCCACCAAAGGGGCCACTGACTTGAAATTCATGCTTCCAAATGAATATTACGGTGCTCATTAGGAAGAAGCAAGAGAAGGTAAAGGGAGATACAGAAAGGAGATATCTCACTTGTTAAAAAGAAAAAAAAATGAATTTACAAATTAATAAATAGATAAAAAAAAGTATTAAAACGCAAGGAGAACAGCGTTGCGCGGTTGTTTATTTCAGGGATATCGCTGGCCAGATTAACATCTCCTCCTATGCCCGATGTCTAAACAGTAGTGCCAATACCAAAGCGAGACGAGAAAGGAATTGGGCTGAGTCAGCATATCGTGGCGTCGATTTTCGGAGTCGTTTTGTCCAAGTTATATTGTAATAAAAAAAAATAGGGTATCTTTATTTTTATGACGTGGCTGGCATTCGAAAGTCCAAAATCACCATCGTGTGCTTTTTTTTTATCTTATTTTATTTTTATTTCTATTTATTTCTATTTGATGTTTTATTTTATCTTAGCTGTTTCGAAGTCGCCTTTTTTACATAGTTAACGAAGGCTGCGTAAGTCCATCTCTTTGGGGTGCTTAGTGCTTGATGTACTTAAGTAGGAAGTACACTTGAACTTTGTCATTTCCTCCTGGAAGCACCGTTATGTGCTACCAAAGCTGCCTTTAATAGAATCAATTGCTTTTTTATTTCATTTTTATGGCATTGAATCCAAGGCAGTCCGCCCGTTTAGCGGCCTTTCTTTTTGCCTTTTCTTCTATTCGACGTCTTTCTCTCCGCCCGAGAGCGCTTTTCTGTCTGTTTTCTACAGGTATTATTTCAGTCATTGCTCCATTGAGCTCGAGAAGGGAATTCCCCCTTGCACCTCTTCTTCTTCCCTCTCAACCTCCTCCTCCTCCTCGTCCTCCCTCTCCCTCCCTCTTTCCTCCTCCTTCTCCCCCTTCCTCCTCCTCCTCCTCCTCCTCCTCCTCCTCCTCCTCCTCCTCCTAGTCAGCGTCACAACGCCTAAAAGGATCATCCCTTCCCACATTTACCCTACAGAAAGTCATTTCTTTGGAATGTTCTCTTTGCTTCCGTTTTCCTTGACTCTCGTAGACTTTCAACCTTTAAAAAGGTGGGTGAGTCGCCTCCTGAGATTTTAGGTACCTTTCAATTTTCCTTTCTTAATTCATTTGTCTGTATAGGCTCTGAGTCTGGGCTAGATAAGGACATAAGGCTGCCCGTCTCTCTGACCGATGCAGAACAGTAGAAGTCCCTTGTGGTATGAAACTTGGGGTTTTTATGTAGATCTGGTGGCAAGTGATGGGCGCCATTTTGGTCAGCGACGTCTCTGCTATTAGCAAACAAAAGACTTTCCAGTTCCGCCGAATCATTCATTTTATTTTTTTTTTTTCCTACACTGATGCCAGACGAAGAAGAGTCAGCCACTGTGAAAAGTCGGCACAAAAGGATTGTTTTCTTATTGCATGCTATATTTCATGTAGCTAAAAAAAAATTCCCGTGTACTAGCTCCTTGTGAAAGTATTATAAGACATGTATATGCTACATATGTGTATATGTTTGTTTATATGTATATGTACAGTATATATATATGAATATATATATATATATCTATATGTATAATTATATATATATAGATTATATATATATGTGTGTGTGTGTGTGTGTGTGAGTGGAGAGAGAGAGAGAGAGAGAGAGAGAGAGAGAGAGAGAAAGAGAGAGAGAGAGAGAGAGAGAATCACAAAATATGTCTGGGTATTCGACAGAGTGCTGATGCTGCGAGCGTATTCTGCTATAAATATGAGTGACTGTTGTCTAGTTCCTGTGGGCTAGCAGCTCTACACAAAAGACAGAGTCAGATAAATAAATAATATGTGTGTGTGTGTACGTGTGTACGAGTATGTGTGCGCGCACGCAAGCGAAAAGTGAAAATGTCAAGTATTATTAAACTGTTAATCGAAGCAACAACTTCCTCTTGCGGCGCGAGTCGGAGTATCATTTCCATATGTAAATAAGCGCGTCAGGGATCTATTAGCTTTGTTGGAATCTGCTCGAGATGGCGAAGCAAGCGATGTGAGACTCGGGACGGTTTGACACTTGTTGATAAAACGTTGGCCGGGAGGGAGCTTCACCTCTCTGCTGAAGAGGTGAGTGAAACTACTTGAAAAATAGTCGTTGTGATAATTATAGACTTTATTATTCCTTAGTGGCCAAATATAGATGTAGAATTAGTAGAAGTAATGATAATAAAGAATATGAACCGAGTTGCGATTGAAAGCAGTAGATGAACTTATCAACGGCGGATGTATGATTGAAACCAGCAAAGTCGCCGCTTTCTCATTTTAATTTCAGATCGCTCGCAGCTTCACAAGTTGTTATGAAAATCTCTGTACAGTGGGAGGGTATCGCTGTCGCTTACTGTTTACTTTGAAATCTCTCTCTCTCTCTCTCTCTCTCTCTCTCTCTCTCTCTCTCTCTCTCTCTCTCTCTCTCTGTTTAACATTCACAATGACCTCTGACTTGTGGTGTATTGGTTCGGATCACACTACTGGTGGAAAGGACGTCTTCACTTATTTCTCATTTGGATTCAAGGCTTGTAGTGATAAGCTGATAAGCGTATCCAAAAGCTGTGAGGGATTCGAGTAGTTAAGAGATCACTCTATCTGTAAAAGCAGCCAGTAGATTCTACTGTGTATATATATATATATATATATATATATATATATATATATATATATATATATATATATATATATAAGATTATAAAGTGCTCAGGTTAATGTTAATTACAGGACGAACGTGGCAAGGACAGTAGTTTTGACTTTACTCTGAATCCACTCCCCCACCTCCCCCCATTAGGGGAATCAGCTTATCGTCGGAAAAAAAAAATCCTCTCTTTAAAAATATACCACCGTTGAAATCCACGTTCTGTAATCCTGCTTTTAGATCTTATTATTTCTGTTTCCCGATATATCCACCTGTGGATCTTTTCAAAGAACCGCGCGAGCTTCATAATGCAGGTTATCGCGTTCAAAAATGAAGGAAATATCCGCGCTCTTTATTTTTATTCCGTGAGAGATTTTCGCAGAGTAAAGGCAGCTTTTGTCTGAGGCGTTTTAGAGACCAGTCTATCCCTGCTTTAACGGGATTTAGTGTTTATTATGCCTCTCTTTTTCGGTTATTTACTTGTGAAATTAATTCACTGACACTAAAACGCGTATTCATTTTTTTTTTTTTCGCGCAAGCTCGAATTGTCCTGATTTTCCTCTTCCGCAAGTTCTTTGAAAAGGGGAACAGATGTTCTCGCTAAGCCTTTCAGATATAATCTTGCTGGGCTTTGATACACACACACAGAGAGAGAGAGAGAGAGAGAGAGAGAGAGAGAGAGAGAGAGAGAGAGAGAGAGAGAGAGAGAGAATTGTTTGAAATCCATAGAAAACAGTTTTTGAAGCAACAATGGAACAGATAAGGAATGGAGAAAGGCGAGGAAGTATCTTCCGTCTGTCGAAGTCAGTTTTAGAAGAGAGAGAGAGAGAGAGAGTGTTCGTTTTTCAGCTTCGTCTTGTTTAGTAAGAGTTGTGACAGGAAGCGGGGAAAGTTTTTAGTGCTCCCCATGTGTACAGTTATTTATTCCTCTGCATCTTTTAAAACTTGTATGCCTTAGGGATATGAGAAGGAATAGGGCCTCGCGTTATTTAGATGGGAATGCCGACTTGTTTAAATGTCCGCAGAGATACGGTCGTTTGTATACTACATATGCGTACGAATAATTTCCTACGTATTACACCATACAGACAAACGCTGGAAGAAGAAATAAATGAAGCGGAGTCTGGCATACACGTATTATGTAAGCAAACTCATATATGCTACACACACACACACACACACATATATATGTGTATAAATATATGTGTGTGTGTGTGTAGCATATATGAGTTTGCTTACATACACGTATTATGTAAGCAAACTCATATATGCTACACACACACACATATATATATAAATTATATATATGTATAAATATGTGTATTTGTATGTGTATATACACACGTGCAATATACAGTATATATGTGTATATATATATATATATATATATATATATATATATATATATATATATATATATATATGTATATATATACAGTATATATATAAAACACCATTATTTCTATGATGTCCAGCAAAGGAATAACTTGTTGAACTCCTGCAACATCCCATCGTCTAGAAGTTGGCAATGTCTGGACGGGAACAGATCTTGTCTCGGCCAACGCAACGTTGAAGCGAAAAGCGACTTTGATGGACGACGAATTTTTCAGGTTTACAGCTCGGCGCCGATTGCCTCGTTTTGTTCTCCCTTTCCACGTTGGTGTTTGATGTTTATTTTTAATTTTTATCAGTCCTCTTGGTATTCTGTTCTACCTAAT
>NC_089796.1:78133862-78236362 GCF_040412425.1 Macrobrachium rosenbergii
CGGTCAAGGGAACAAAGTTGGTTGTTGCATTATTCGTTGGGCGTTTTAATTGGTGTTGCCGCTCCTGATGATTTCGTTATTACCGTTGCTTTGTCGGGTTTGTTTCTCGTTGTTATGTTATGGCTACTAGTAGGAAGGGGGTTAATTACTACTTTGTTCTTTTTTGTTTCTCGTTATTATGTTATGGCTGCTAGTAGTGAGCGGTTAAGTGCTGTTTTGTTCTTTTTGTTTCTCGTTACTATATTATGGCTACTAGTAGTAAGCGGTTAATTGATGCTCAGTTCTTTTGGTCTCTCGTTTATTATATTTTGGCTACTAGTAGCTTTGTTCTTTTTATCTCTCATTATGTTATGGCTACTACTAGTAAGCAGGTAAAAGCTGCTTTGTTCTGTTATTAGTCATTATTATATTATATATAAGAACTACTAGTAACTTACTACTACTGGTAGTAGCAATAGCAAAGCTACTTGTGCTGCTGCTGCTACTAATGTAGATAATACAGATATTACCGTCATCATCATCATTATTATGTATTGTCACTACTTTATTTATTCTTTATTAGTTTGCAGTCCATTATTATATTCATCATCAAGTATCTGGAAATTTCAAATTTTCAATCGGTTTTTTTCTATTACGGGTGGAGTTTTTTCAACTAAGAAAGTTCTCTATCTCTACATAAAGGAAAGGGTCTATTTGCGATGCAGAAGGTTTTTCTGATAGGCAAAAGTTATATCTACCCTGGGAAAGTTTTTCCCACCATTGAAAAGATTCTCACTGCTTTGGAAAAGGTTAACCCACTGAGGAAAGTGATTTCTACCAAGAAAAAAAAAACTTGTATATACCAAGGAAATGGTTTTTCCGCAAAGGAAGAGTTTTATGTGGAAAAAGGTTTTTCCGACCGAGGATAATGAAGGCTTTCCGTAAGAGGAACATCAACAGGAAACATAATAGAAGTGGATTTGTGGTTGAAGATACTTGTAGATTCAAGCTGCACGGCGCCATATAATATCGTTGTGGGTCTTTGCCTATATTTGGCTTATGACTTTTTTGTCTTTATCTTTATTTATTTGTTTTTGCCTATATTTATTTTATTCTCTTTTCTTTAACGGGAATCTATACTTTGGAAGCTTTTTTGAACGTTTGATGTTCTATTCGGCTTGGTCCATATAAACCCGTAATAATAATTTTATAATAATAATAATAATAATAATAATAATAATAATAATAATAATAATAATAATAATAATAATAATATCACTCATTGATGCCGCAATTTTTTTTAATAATAATAATAATAATAATAATAATAATAATAATAATAATAATAATAATAATATCACTCAATGATGTCGCAATACCATGGGACACCAGAGTAGATGAGAAAGAACGAGAAAAAATTGATAAGTATCAGGACCTGAAAATCGAAGTAAGAAGGATATGGAATATGCCAGTGGAAATTGTACCCTTAATCATAGGAACACTAGGCACGATCCCAAGATCCCTGAAAAGAAATCTGGAAAAATTAGATGCCGATGTAGCTCCAGGACTCATGCTAACTAGAAACAGCGCACATTGTGAGAAAAGTGATGGACTCCTAAGTCGAATAGGATGACTGTGACAAATAGAAAAAAAAAAAAAAAAAAAATAATAATAATAATAATAATAATAATATAATAATAATAAATATCTCGGAAGAAGACCCTAGTTCAAACAAATATTAAACAGAATGGATGTGTGGATGCTACAGAGAAAGTCATTCAAGAGATTGAGAAACTGCAGTACAAACTCAACTATATCCAGACGGCCACTCTGTTTAGTAATAATAATAATAATAATAATAATAATAATAATAATAATAATAATAATAATAATTCCGCAAAAGCTATGAAGAATATAAAGTCAGCATTCAGCCAAACAAAATGGTGCTCGAGTTGAATAATAATAACAATATTAATAATTCACTAACCACTACTTTTTATTCAGATGACTTCCGTATTCAGTCAGACGGCAGATGTAATTACAATTATATTTATTGGTCGGTTGCATTAATTGCTGAAGTGTGCTTATTTTGTCATTTTTCATTTTTTGCCGTCATTAACCTTCCTGTGGGAGAGCTGCTAATTGCCAAAATGAAAGGGCAGAGGCGAGGACTTTTAATTACCCAAGCAAAATTCGAAAAGCGTTCAGAGGTGTATATTTGTAATGCCTCTCTTCTACATAATACACTACGAAATTCTGAAGGTCCTGTAAGTTGCTGAATTGTGCTGTCTGTCCTTTGCTAGTGGCGATCAAAAGTTTTAACGTTTTTGAACATCAGACCAGCAGTTTCTGTCTCTTTTCAAATGCCAGGAAAAATTCTGGAAGTTACTTTAATTGTTTACTTCTTATTTCCATCCATTTCTTGATGCCAGTAGGAAGGCTAATGGTTTGTAATTACGTCTTCCATAAGAGCAAAAAATATCTTGCTAACACCGCATGGGAATAACGATCTCGAGGACCAACCACTTCGAGTAGTCCTGCCCTCTGCTCGTTTCCAGATTGTGAAAATCTCTTCTCAGAATCATTTTGCCGTCTTTTCTTGGGGCTGGCTGTTTTAGCAGACTTGCCCGGCTCGGTTTCTTATCCATCTAGTAAGAAATATTCATGTATACATGTCCTACAGAAGTCTACAAATCGTAGAACTTGTTTTTCTGGGAAATCTCAAGAAACTTATGATTCTCACCACCGGAGAGGCCCATTTATGTGCAAATCTGGGCAATATTGCAAGAGCTTCGGATGACGTGTCTTAGTTATGAGACCATTACTTGTATGGTACATGTTGGCTGCCGAAAACATGCCCGGGTCTGGAAGAGATATCTGTGGCTATGTAGTTCTTCTGTAGCCACGACACCGGGTTGATGTGAACCAATCACTCAACCTCGGAATATTCTGAGAAATACCGAGGAAAGAGGAAATTCCACGTTCTGAAAGTCATCCTGGGTGCTCTATCATGAATTGGGGAAAGGGTTCTTAGGCGTCCTTTTCACTTCTTCCTCTTAACTCGCTGGAATGGGACCTGAACACCCTATTGCATGCTCGTAACTGAGGTCGTAGATCAAGGCAAATATCTCCAAACGAGTGATGGAGAGTCGCGCACGACAGCCCGCTTAATGCATCCCAAAAGAAGTAGTTCTTGGTGTCTTTCTCAATCTGTTATATTAAGTTTTTTATAAAGGCTTTTCCTCTCTCTCTCTCTCTCTCTCTCTCTCTCTCTCTCTGTTGTAAGTTTCTGGATTCACTTTTCATCAACCCCTCAGTTCTTCTTTGCATTCATTAGCTGAAGTTCTTGGTAATTAGTTTTTCCTCTCTGCTGAACTTAGCTTACAAAGAAATCTGTCAGGAAGGGGAAATATCAGATCGACAAACTCCCTTAACCGATTACTGGCACTTCTAAATTCTACTGTATAGGAGACAAATAAGCTTGTATTTCTTCGAGATTCAATTTGCCTCTTTATCCGTCAACTGAGCTCAGCTTCCGCGCAAGGCAGAAGCGTGACGGGAGGTTGACAGGTACGTGCTTCGACCTCCTCCCGTGGGACGCGGCACTTGACAGTAATTATTAAGGCGTTCAAGGCGTGTGGGACAGTCTCTCTCTCTCTCTCTCTCTCTCTCTCTCTCTCTCTCTCTCTCTCGGGTTCTCACAGTTTCTCTAATTTGGTAGGTCATAAAGTCAATCCAAGGCAGTATGCAAGCAAGATGTTTTGAGAGGGAGAGAGAGAGAGATGGTGTGGTGGCGCCAGATAATCATGAATTCCATTATGCTATGATCTGATGATGTGATGCGAAATATTGCATAAATATTGCATAACAGAATGCATATTGCATTCTGTTCTAAACCTTCGGATTGAGTATGCAAGATGGTCTGCGTGGTGAAATAAAATTGGAAGAATTGTTGAGAAATTCACAGTTTCGTGGAAGACAGTTTGTGTAATAAAAGTCCACAATTATATAGTGAATACAGTTTGCTATGTAATTGTGGATTTTTATTACATTGAAAGAATTGCATCTGACTACAGAATTCGACTGTGAAGTTTCCCTTGGATCTCAAAACAATTCCTTCGAGAAGCAGAAAGAAGTGACGCTTTCTTCGAGAGTAAACACAGGTTTCCTATTGTTTTTCAACTGAAAAAGGTTTTAATAAGATGGACTCATGCTCTGCTGAGTTTGACTGATTTGGGACTAATAAGCCTGGCGTCACAACATCTAGGTTATTGACGCCGTAATAAAATTAAATAGGAAATTAAACAGATAAACAAAGAAGTTTAAAAACTTCTTGAGGTACGCCCTGCCATTTTTTATTTCTTCATTAACATCAGCGGTAGAGTAAAGAAACTGATTTATGTAATGTCACGGCCTCAAACAACTGCGATGATGCCATCATCATATCAGATTAATGGTCGCGGAGGAATTGCCTTTGCAACGGCACCCCTGGAGCTCGTCAAAAGCGAGAATTTCTTCCCTCAGGAAAATCCTCTTCCCCTGGACGTCGGGGACAATTCATCCTTCTCATCCCAGCCATGGATGGCGAGCATAAGGCCCCCCCTCTAAGACCTCGGGACAAGGGTTTCTACTTCTCCCGCCCTTGAGTGATGTATGCGGCGGCACAGGGAAGCATCATCAAAGGACTTGCTGCCTGCCATTCGGCGCCTGTGCGCGTTCACTCACTTTTGTTATTATTCACAGGAGATTAAAGATCGCGGGGTTTCTGCTCTTTCTGGACCATCACAAATAACGGGATTTTGGAGAGAGAGAGAGAGAGAGAGAGAGAGAGATAGATAATAATATAGTAGTTTGGAACCAGAGACAAAATGCAAGTTCTTTACTTAGACTTGACAGAATGTGAATATGATTTTAGGATCGCAATCAGTAACGGTTTTAATGTATTTGCCCAGAGAGAGAGAGAGAGAGAGAGAGAGAGAGAGAGAGAGAGAGAGAGAGAGAGAGAGAGAGAGAGAGAGAGAGAGAGAGAGAGAGATAATAATAATAGTAGTTTGGAACCAGAGACAAAATGCAAGTTCTTAGGTACTTAGACTTGACAGAATGTGAATATGATTTTAGGATCGCATCTTTATCAGTATTTTGTACGGTTTTAATGTATTTTGCCCAGAGAGAGAGAGAGAGAGAGAGAGAGAGAGAGAGAGAGAGAGAGAGAGAGAGAGAGAGATAATAATAATAGTAGTTTGGAACCAGAGACAAAATGCAATTTCTTAGTTAGGTGCTTAGACTTGACAGAATGTGAATATGATTTTAGGATCATATCTTTATCAGAATTTTGTGTGGTTTTAATTTATTTTGCCCCAAATTAAATAGCAAATGTACATTCTGCATTGCGGTGCCACATGAAATTAATCCAATAAAACTTATTTAAATCGCTTCACTGCACACTTTCATTTGCATATGTATTTTTGCATGAATGATTCGGAGCTTTTGCAATAAAACAGGCTGTTTAAACTGGGTGAATTTCAACATCACTATTTTTATTTCATTTATTATAACATTTCGCAATTTCATCACAGCCGGAAGCAGTGTCAGCTCGCTTCAGCTTATGCAGTTGGAGACGATTCATTGATTGGTTGATTGATTGATTGATTATGAGACGAAATATGACGCTACAGTGTCCTGCCGTTTTATCACGTTCATTTTTTTTTTTTACAACATCTAAAAGATTTTGAAGAAATTGCTGCACGGGTAAAGACTTCTTTGTAATCCGAAGCAGTTCAGAAATTGCTGTTGAGCTTAAGGCAGCTGGTATTAAGTGCCCCTGACCGCAAAGTGCCAACTTACTTTCAGCTGGATCAGCAAAAGAAATAGTTGAATCAGTGATATTTCTAGGTCCTCATTTTCACATAACGTATACGTCCGTTTATGCTCTCACGTGTATAGAAGGCGTACATGATTCACTGCAGTGTGTATATGTGTTTGCATACTTGTAACATGCTTACTTGTATGGATGTAGGTCATTACGGCATATTATTATTATTATTATTATTATTATTATTATTATTATTCAAAAAGAGGTAAACAGAGAGAGAAAATAGCAAAGATATAAGAGACAACAAAACAAGATGAATAAATACTTCGAGTTAGAATACTGTACATTACGAAACCTCTAAAATATATGAAAGAGAAAGTCCCGTCTGGTACCGAGCGTCATAAATAAGTGGGCTGAAATGTATGAAGGCAGAAGAACGGCTCGCGAATACATTTGTGAAGCACAGTGCTTTCACGCACGCACACGCGTCTGTATGTAGAAGCGGACGTTGACCACATTAATATGGAGCCTTCGGCCCCTAGCTGCGACCCCTTTCGTTTTACTGTACCTCCTTTTATATTTTCTTTCTTCCGTCTTACTCTCCACCTTCTCCTAACAGTTGATTCATAGTGCAGCTGCGAGGTTTTCCTCCTGTTACACGTATCATACCTTTACTGTCCGTTTCCAAGTCAGCGCTGAATGACCTCATAGGTCCCAGTGCTTGGCCTTTGGCCTAAATTCTATATTCAGTTCAATTCAGTATTCATGGCCTTTTGTGTTTTGGTTTATATATATATATATATATATATATATATATATATATATATATATATATATATATATATATATATATATATATATATATATATATATATATATATATATAGAGAGAGAGAGAGAGAGAGAGAGAGAGAGAGAGAGAGAGAGAGAGAGAAGGCTCTGGGAGCGTGTACATAAATCCCCACAGGATTCCTATTTCAAGGGACGACAAATTTCCTCTTGTGGATCCGGAGGAGAGACATGAAGGATGTCAGTTTCGAAGGATCTTTAAGAGATACAGGATTTAGGGAGGGGAGGGATGTAGGGGTGGGAGGAGGTAGAGGCCCAATGAAAAGGAAATGGAGATGGAGAAATAAAGGGAGGAAGTAGACAAGGGGATGCAGAAGAAGAAGAATTAACAGAAGTAGTTGTAGTAATTTTGATAGAGGGTTTTAGGGGTCTCTTTTGTAGCAAGTCCGTTGTTATTGAGGCGGTTCGTATTTTTCTAAGGAGGAAACTAGAGGCACGTTTGCCCTTCAGCTTTTTGTGTATATTAGCTGGTTTTATTGTAAACATGAAGACCTATACAACATATATTATATATATATATATATATATATATATATATATATATATATATATATATATATATATATGTGTGTGTGTGTGTGTGTGTGTGTGTGTGTGTGTGTATGTGGGTGTTTTGTGTGTGTGTGTGTTTACATTGTAAATAGTCAATTCCAGCCATGTTTCCATGTCGTCAATGTTAGTGACGCCAGCTTTCCCACACAAGTCAATTTATGAGTCACGAATCCTTGTTTAATCTGATGACAGGCTGGTCTACCGTGCTTTAGATTCATTTCTCCCATCCAGTTTTTTTTTATTTTGCCGTTTTACTGGTTCCTATCTTTTGACCCCTTCCGATATTCGGGAGCTCTGGACCGGCGCCAGAAATCTCGCGATGACGGGGCGGGCGACTTGAGGGCGAGTTTTCGACTTAGGTTTTGCAAGTTCTCGAGATCCTTTCTCAGTCTCTTAAGTCTGCACAGGACCCACTAAGAAAAGTCAGCCAGACTAGGGACTGAAGATGAACCACATGAGTCGACCGCATCAAGTGAGCCATGGCCCATGATTGACAGGTTGTAAACCAAAGACGGTTTAAGTATTTACTACTATTGTAAATATAATGTGTATAGGATACTTGAGGACAGATTTCTTTTCGTTTACTGAATGAATGTCTGTGTTTGCTGCGTGTTGACAAAGGTAATGAATTACATGATTATTATTTTTATTTTTATTCAAGATAAGCCAGAATGTTTACTTAAGTCATTACAAAACGTCCTTGACTTGAAAAGCAGTTAACAAATTGAATACTGTGTCCATATGTGAAAAAAGAGAAAAGAATGGGAGAAGAAATGAGCAGGTAAACGGCACATAAAACTGAATGAGACATGAGAAGAGAGAGACTGTGATATTGACAAATTAGTAGCACGAAGAAAGAAAATATTGAACTCTCTCTTACATGATCATTATTCTTGATTTTTATCCTTAAATTCAATATGGTCTTTTCCAAGGCGTCATTCGGATGTATTCTTTATTTCCCTTAGTTTTAAGCTTAACATCGGAAGCTTTGTTGTTTTTGCTATTCATTAATCAGTATTAAAATTAAAATTACCATACTTGATCAGTTTTTTTTTATCTTCCTGAGAAGAACCGATGTTTCTCGGTAACCAGGACCTGATCGGAATGTCAGATTGTCAACAGACTCATTTGCCTGTAATTGAAGTCGGTGAGAGTTTGTTAGGTCTGTTTAAAGGGTAATTAGTACGGATGTTCAGTTTCACACGGAAGCTGCCTGTCAGCGTTCTTGGAACTTGTTGGTTATTAATGCTTTCTTCGATCAAATTCCAGTTTAATATATACTCATCTCTCTCTCTCTCTCTCTCTCTCTCTCTCTCTCTCTCTCTCTCTCTCTCTCTCTCTCTCTCTCTCTCTCTCTCTCTCTCTCTGGAAAGACTAAGTCATTTCATAAAGCGAGTATTGGATATGCACTTGATCAATATACTCTTCACTTCATGAGCCTGTGTCGGAGCTTTTCATAACTTTGTCCTTATTTCATTCCTTTTGAGTTTTATGATCATCTTCCTTTTTCTTCATTCCAGATGTCCCTGACTTTGAATTTCAGCCTGGGACTCGTGGGAGGGTTTTCTTTGGCGTACAAACTTGGATCAAGTGTCTTGATGAGCTTGACATGTTGGTGATTCCATAATATTCGTTTATTCATTGTAGAATACTACTCTTGGTGATTCCACAGTGTTCTTTGATTCATTCTAGAATACTATTCTTGGTGATTCCACGGTGTTCTTTGATTCATTCTAGAATGCTATTCTTGGTGATTCCATAGTGTTAATTGATTCATTCTAGAATATTATTCTTGGTGATTCCAGTGTTCATTGGTTCATTCTAGAAAACAATTTTTGGTGATTCCACAATGTTCATTGATTCATTCTAGAATACTATTCTTGTTGATTCCACAGTGTTCATTGATTCATTCTAGAATACTATTCTTGTTGATTCCACAGTGTTCATTGATTCATTCTAGATTACTAGTCTTGTTGATTCCACAGTGTTCATTGATTCATTCTAGAATACTATTCTTGGTGATTCCACAGTGTTCACTGATTCATTCTGGAATACTATTCTTGGTGATTCCACAGTGTTCGTTGAATAATTCTAGAATACCATTCTTCGGTGTGGATGCTTGATCTGCCAGAGATTCATCTCTTTCAGGTAGAATGGTTCGTGGCGGTAGGTTTCTGTTTCCTAATAGTAGCAGGTATGACTTGGACCATAGGCGGATAATCCCTTGCTTGTCACTTTTTCATAAGTTATATTTTAACAGGATCTTGCACATTCACAACCGATCCCTGATCCTTCTGCCGAGAGCAGCCAGATTCGATTAAAGCAGCACCAATACGCAGTAAATGCTTGGCACTCATGTCGAACCTCTCAGTTCCTGGAGGTCGCGACCCTCACACCGTTGGACTGTGAACAGTCTCCCCAGAGCATGTCGTGCAATTGGAACTTCAGAAGTTCAAGCGAAGGTGCTGTGCATTGCTTCCATAATACAGTTCAACTTGTATTTTAATATTTTACGTACATTTTTATTTATTTATTTGTTAATTTGTCTGTTTTTTTCTAATAACTGATCTCTCTCTCTCTCTCTCTCTCTCTCTCTCTCTCTCTCTCTCTCTCTCTCTCTCTCTCTCTCTCTCTCTCTCTCTCTCTCTCTCCCTTCTGTTACTTCTTTTGAATGAACACCATATTCTTTGACAGCTTGAATTCCAAGTCAGTGGCCCCTTTGGTAGGCTTGTCCCATATGAATAGGGTTCATCTTCTTAATAATAATAATAATAATAATAATAATAATAATAATAATAATAATAATAATTTTGGTATTCATGATAAACTAAAGAATGTATTTTTACCTTTTTTGCTGCTTGATTAAATTGCATTACAGTTTTTTGATTGATTAACATAAGTTTACAACCAGTTTCTGTTTCAGTATAAATCAGGCACCTTATTAACTTATTTTGGATTTAGTAGAAACAACAAGGCATATGCGTAATATCTACTTGTAAATATATATCTTTGGTGATGGAAGAGACAGACAGACATACACAAAAAATGACAGAGAGGGAGAGAGAGAGAGAGAGTGAAGTGAAATTAACTGCAATCATTTGTCAGTTGTTCACCAAACCCAAATAAATGAAATATTAATTCAACGTCTTCCAAGATGGAGTGTTTCTAATAATAATAATATTATTATTATTATTATTAAATATAATAATAATAATATTCTCTATTTCAGCTCAGGGCCATACACATGGAATATACAAAGTAGAGACAATACAATATACACACAGCGTGGGTGCACGAGATAAAATGATGAAAATAATAATCGGTAATATCCACACATGGTAATGAATGATTAATAATTGAGAATAACAGTAAAAATATTAATAACGATAACAATTAAAAAAACAGATTGCGCACACTTCATTTCCTAATGGCGCATTTAGCCCCGCGAATCCTCTGCGTGATCTCTCATTGTGCTGGGCTTGTTTGCGGAGGGGAACGCCCTTGTGGGTGGTTAAGGGCGGCAATCGAGACCAATTACGACGGGGGTCTTTATTGCCTCCCAAGGAGAGACCCTGACGCAAACGGCGACTGACGGCGCTCAGATTCGAGATTAAGGAGAGGCGCTCTAGGGTGTTTGTGTGTTTGTGTATGTGTGTGTGTTTGTATGTACATGTGTGTGTGTGCGCGTGTGTGTATGTGTGTGTCTGCGGGTGTGTGTGTGTTTGTATGTGCGTGTGTATTTATGTGTGTGCTGGTGTGTGTTTGTATGTGCATGTGTGAGCGTGTGTATATGTGCATGTGTGTGTGTTTGTATGTGCGTGTGAGTGTGTGTACGCATGTATGTGTGTGTTCCTTTAAGCGTTTGATCTGCTCCGTTCTCAATCTTGGATTTGCGAAAGGATTCCGGGATTCCAGGATTCCAGTCTGTCCTACATCATCCACACGGGGGCGTCTTGCGTAGGAGTCTACTCTACCAATGGGATTTCGTGGCCTCCTTTCTTCTGCTGGAATGCTGTAGAAGTGTGTTAGTATGTGAGGTAATGTTTGTTCGTTATCTTTATTGATTTTTTTTCCTGTAAAAGAAAACTATTGTTCCGGCTTTGTCTGTCCGTCGGCACTTTATTCTGTCCGCACTACTTCTGTCCGCACATTTTCTGTCCGCCCTCAGATCTTAAAAACTACTGAGGCTAGAGGGCTGCAAAGCACTCGGGTCGTTTCGGCCATAAGTCATTTAGGCCGTAAGCACGTTTACGTGCGAAATGGGCGCCGTGTTTAGTACCAGCCCCTTGGGGATGTACGTAAAACATGAAATAATAATGGTGAATACCATAAACATAACGTCTTACATTGCTTTGGATGTTACGGCCTAAGTGACTTACGGTCGAAACGACCAGGACCGGCTGCAAATTGATATGTTGATCATCCACCCTCCAATCATCAGACATACCGAATTGCAGCCCTCTAGCGTCAGTAGTTTTTTGTTTTATTTAAAGTTTAAGTACGCCATGATCGTTCGTCTGGCACTGCTATAGGACAGGCCACCACTGGGCCGTGGTTAAAGTTTCATGGACCGCGGCTCATACAGCATTATACCGAGACCGCCGAAAGATAGATCTATTTTGGGTAGTCTTGATTATACGCTGTAGCGGCTGTAAAGAAACACGATTGCGCCGGAGAAACTTCGGCGCATTTTTTACTTGATTTTTATGAATGAATCACAGGCATTTCTCTCTCTCTCTTTTTCACGTGTGGCGTTTCTTTATTTTAGAAGCCTGCCTGCTAACTGATGGCCTTTTTGCCTTGTTTCATGTGAATTTTTGCGCAGTTTTAAAACTGAGGCATTAATAATAATAATAATAATAATAATAATAATAATAATAATGATAATAATAATAATAATAATAATAATAATAATAATAATAATAATAATAATAATAGAGTATCTTAGGTAAATTCTCCTCATTCTGACCATTTTTGTAGTATTTTCAGCTCTCTCTCTCTCTCTCTCTCTCTCTCTCTCTCTCATAAAGTCTAAGTATACTCTCTCTCTCATAAAGTTTAACTGAGTTTACTGAGACCATGATTAACAGCCTCCTAGGGCTGGCCCGAAGGATTAGACTTATTTTACGTGGCTGAAACCAATTGGTTACTTATCAACGGGACCTACAGCTTATTGTGAATCCGAACCACATTATGGCGGATTATGAATTTCTATCACCAGAAATAAATTCCTCTAACTCTTCATCAGCCGGCCGCGGAATTGAACTCCGGCCCATCGAGTGACACAAGCTCGACAAGCTGGCCAACAAAGGGCTATCTCTCTCTCATATTCATATATATATATATATATATATATATATATATATATATATATATATATATATATATATACACACACATATATATATATTATATACCATATATATTCAGTCACTTCTTTTTATTTTCAGTCCCCTTTTGTTTTTCCATATGCCTTCTACGCTTGTTCTTCTGTGGAAATTTTTACTTTCCAGTCATCATCAACGTTTTTCTCTTGTGCCCCCTGCCTCTTTTCCCACCGCCTTTGTCATCATTCCGTGGTATTTCTGGAAACGGCGCTGGAATATCTCCCATACACCATCCAGATCTTCGTATCCCTCCAGTTCCTCTTCAGAATAAAAAAGGAAGATGAAAAATAGGAATAACATTAAATTGATATTTTTTTTTTTTGAAGTCGCGTGTTCAAAGACGTGTGGAAATTCTCTCTGAAAATATCTAGAAACTGTAACGGAGAGGAACTGCGCGTGGTTGCATATTTCTTATTTCAGCTTGATTGTGTCATTTGAGGTTAAAATTGGCGTCGCAGTTGCCATGGTAACCGACGCCGTCTTTATTCAGGCCTCCTCTTCGTCGTCGTCAAGTTCAGAAATGCGTACTGCCGTACACTGAGCGAAGTAATCGATTTTCATAAAGTTTTTACTTTATTCCAACCTGGCAGCTGATGGCCCAGTTCCATCGCCCATGGTACGGTAAAATATATATTTAGAGAAGGCTGCATATTTATCAATTATTCTCAATTAATTTTATTTTATTTTATTTATTTATTTATTTATTTATTTTTTTTTTTTGAAGGAACTGATGACTGACCATTTCGAAATGAACAGTCTCTTGCTGCGAGAACAAATTGAGTTCCTTCTCTTAAGGTATTGGCGTTACTGAATTCATATGTCTTTTCCTGCTATTATTTATAGCGTCGAGGAGTCAGTCAAGTCACTTGTAATCTTGAATATTACTTGGTTTATATAAGCGCCATTGCTCTATGTCTGCTTTTGTTTCATAAGCTGCAAGCGGAATAATATTTGCTTTTTTTATTTTTGTTATTATGTTATTACACATTTATTCTTCCGGATGTGGGTGCAATCTTACATTATTATTATCATTACTATTATTCAGAAGATGAACCCTATTCATATGGAACAAGCCCACCATAGGGACCATTAACTTGAAATTCAAGCTTCCGAAGAGTATTGTGTTCATTAGGAAGAAGTAAGAGAAGGTAAAGGGAAATACAGAAAGATCTGAATTCTCCATCAAGATCATTGCACTTGGTACGTCAAAAAAGATCCGTTTTACAGCTTTAAAGAAAACCGTTTTGTCTTGACCCACAGCCGACCTGTCGACAGAATTTCATAGATATTCATCTATAATAATGAAATCCGAGTGGATTTTTCTTGTTTGTCGGCCCCGCGTGGGGGCGGGGTAGGTAGGGGATCGGGAGGGTAGGGAAGGCATGACACATCTACCCTCCTCCTGCAAACCTGTTTGTCCGCCCTAGCTGGGCGGGGTAGGTAGGAGATCGGGAGGGTAGGGGAGACATGACACATCCACCCTCCTCCTGAAAACCCGTTTGTCTGCCCTGGTTGGGAGCGGGGTAGGTAGGGGATCGGGAGGGTTGGGGAAACATGACACGTCCACCCTCCTCCAGCAAACCTGTTTGTCCGCCCTAGCTGGGGCGGGGTACGTAGGAGATCGGGAGAGTAGGGCAAACATGACGGGCAGCACCAGGTTCCAGGGCAGCGTAGCGCGCCGTGAAGCTTGTAAATAAATAGTTTAGATATCAGACAGACAAACAAACAAATAAATCAGACACAGGAGAGTACAAGAAACCTCCGTTTGACCTCGCTGGCAGAGGGAGAAGTCATGTAGAAGGAGCATGACTATTTATTATGGGTTAGGGGAATCCCCCTGACATTTGTAGGCCAGCGTACAAAGAAATCCGTAGAAAATTATGTTACTGGAGATGCGAGGAGTCTTTGAAGAGAACCTGCTCTACTTTTTTTATATATATAAATTCGATTTGGAACGTAGCGAGGCTATAGAATATCTCCGAAATTTCCATATTTTTTGATGCGACGGGTCTCGGGGAAAATGATGTGCAAATGTCGGACTTCTGTACCGAAGGACAAAAGACGACGGTTATGCTGTGGATCTGTGCTGAAATTTGACCAGGGGTGGGGGAGATCCTTCTGATGGCAACAAGTGACACTGGATTTTGGGAGAGTGCCCGATCTAGATAAGGGATCCTTTTTCAAGGGCAGGCGTTTAGATTGCTCTGCCGCATAGGTTTTTGGTTTCCGAACTCTATAGCTCTTTCTTTTTAATACATATCTGTTTCATTCGCCCTCAAGCTTATGTTTAGGATAAGGATACAAAGCAAAGCTTTTTTTGGAGGGCAAAATGATTTAGAAATGAAAAATGGCAGATGTTTGTTCCTTCGTTTAAATTATAGAATGGAATTCGATGTCTGCTTATGCGTTTCCTGAATCATTAAACCTGTCTTTCGAGCACTGACGTGGCTTGATTTGGTCAGTTTTGCCCGTCTCGGTCATTTTGCAGTAAGAGAAAAAATCATCAGTAGTTAAAAAAAAAAATGCAATGATTGGCCATAAAGGGCAATTTTTACACGTCCCATTTCAAGCAGATTCTGGAACGCAGAAGGACGTTATCTTTTAAGGTCCACTAGATATCGAAAGATGAAAACAATCCGTGAATGATCAAAACGGCATAAACTAAATAAAAGACTCGAGGGGGTGATTTACTCGGTCGATTTCACTCCCAAATCGTTTTCGTTCCGGAGGCATTGTGCCACGAGAAAGGCCAACAAAGGAGTTCGCGTCGTTCAGAAACGGGCCAAATTTATTATGAATTGCTCGATGTATTTCCCTCCCCTTATCGCTAATGCACAGACATTATTGCCCAAACTTATGGTATGGTGCGCTGAAAGATTTCCCTCTGCTTCGGGTGCGTGAAAAACTGTAAATTATATAAAGCGTATATTGAATTGAAACGCTTGAAAATATATGTCTGCTCTCTATACAGGCCAGCACGATTTACACCCATGCAAGGTGCGTTCAGTCTTCCAGCCCAGCGCACACACACACACACACACACACACACACACACACACACACAAATATACGACGCAGTTGCCACTGCATTTTTACTTTCATAAATTATTTATAATTTTACTGTTTAGCTATCACTAATAAATTTTCTAAGCGAGATATGAAAAGCAGTGTTCAGGTATCTGTCGTACCTTTTGCCTTTGCAGGACAGATGTTGTCCACAATTTTAAACTGTTAGCATCTTGAAGACATTAAATCAAATAGTCAACTTAAAAATATCTGATGCTTGGCACTAGAGAATTCAATAAATTCAAAGTGAATTCAAACAGCCATTAGCTTCCAGAACTGCAATAGCGGCAGTGGCGTCGGTGGAACCCACGTCGATCTCATTAATAATTAGTGTATATGGGTTGTGGGGTTCAGAATTCAGAAAATTCAACGTGAATTCAAGTCGGCATTGAACTCCAAAATTCCTGAAAACGCGGCAGCATCACTAGAACGCGCTTGGATCTCGTTCTCAAGGAATGGGTTATGGTTTCAAATTCAATAAATTCATTAAATTCAAATAAATTCACTGTAAAGTTAATAGATCAACTTTAAATTCACTGTAAATTCAATAAATCCTCTTTAGATTCACTGTAAATTCAATAAAATCACTGTAAATTAAAATAAATTCACTGTAAGTTTAATATATCCACTTTAAATTCACTGTAAATTCAATAAATTCACTGTAAATTCAATTAATTCACTGTAAATTTAATAAATTCACTGTAAATTAAAAAGATAACTTTAAATTCACTGAATTCTTTGTAAATTCAATAAATTCACTGCAATTTCAATAAATTCAGTAAATCCACTGTAAATCCAATAAATTCACTGAAATTCAATAAATTCACTGTAAATTCAATAAATGTAGATTCAATAAATTCACTATAAATTCCCAAAATTCAAAGAGAGGCGGCAGCATCAAAGGACTCGTTGATCTCATCCCCAGCAAATGGTTGAAGGTTTAAAATTCAATAAATTCACCGTAAATTCAAGTTAAATATTAGCTTCCCAAATTCAAAGAGAGGCGGCAGCATCAGAGGAACTCCCGGTGATCTCATTAAGAGCGAAGAGGCGTGATTAATCTCATTTTGGGCGCGGGCGGCCCACCTTCAGTACAGTGTCTCGTCTCAAAGATTCCGCTGGGCAGCTGGTCCCTTGATGGGCGGCGATCACTAAGGACGTCACGGGGGGGAGTCGTAACATGATGTGACATCCCGTGCCTAATGATGTTGAAGGGGTAATGAAAATCCATTTATCTCTCTCTCTCTCTCTCTCTCTCTCTCTCTCTCTCTCTCTCTCCGATGCGAAATCTAAAGAAAAAACTCTAGCTCTGGACACGAGAGGTCTTCATTAGGTTTTGAGGTGGATTCGGATGCAAATTGTTTTTTTTTTATTTTTTGAGTGGGAATGGACCACTCAAGTGCGGACTTTTTATGTTAAGCTTTATACGATGTGATATGAATGAGATTTCGGTCATTTTCCATTTCCCCGGTGTTGTTTGATACGGTGAAACACGGATATATTGTCTCTTGATATTTTCCTTTGAATATAAACAAAATAAAGAGAGATCATTATCAGAATTCTGGCAATGCAAGTGCGGCGCAAGACTTCTCCATGCAAAAATGGTCATCTTGTTTTTAGAGTAAGGCCAAGAAATAGCACCCCCCATCTCTCCCTCTCTCTCTCTCTCTCTCTCTCTCTCTCTCTCTCTCTCTCTCTCTCTCTCATAAGCAAGAAACAATTCTCAAGCACTATTCTATTCATATCCTCCTGGTTTTTCCATTTTGCTGTTTCTCGAACGTCGTCCACTGGTGTAGGTTACGGAGATTACCTAACTTTATTAGCAGCGGGAAACAAAGAAAAACGTTTCTAAATATTTTGAGGCGCACGCGAAGTATCTCCAACCATTCGTAATTATCAAAACCGTTCCTAAATAGCTTTAAAATGCCAAGCAGTTAGGTCATTTCCTTCAAGATTTCAGTTATCCGTCCTTGGAACTGCCAGAAGTTTCATCTTGTGTTTTAATTGCGTTATAAGCAAGATGGCAGGTGTTCTTTTTATATGAGGCATTGCGCTTAGCGTGGGCGCTCTAGTTTGTTGTGTCTTTACAGATAACTCCAAATCCAGTGCTGTCTTTGCTTCTGGGATCTTTAGTAGAAATTTTCGTTGCAAGATTGCCCCCTTCTGCTGTCACAAATTTTACGCCAGAACTGTTTTGTGTTTTAAGTGATATTGTGACACTGTCAGTTTTGGATCGGAGGTGATTTCACAATTTTCAGTGATTCGGAAAGCGTATTAGAGGCTCGCGCGGTTTTTGATTCCGTTATTCCAGTAGTTTCAAGAACTCTATAGTAGCCTCATATCTCTGAGCGTAGAGGAATGAATGTAAAGGTTTGAAAGAGAAGCGGAAAATATGGTAAAGCAACCAGCGGTTGAGCTAAGATGTCCCATCATCACCACTGATTTTAAACCTAGTGTCAAACACAGTTCTTCATCTATGGTGAAAAACAGTGAAACTCACGAGGTGAGAAAAATATGAGGGGAAAGCTCTTGAAGATGGGAGACGGCGGCTCCGACTTTTAGAATTTCATATTTTACTTTTAGTTTACATCATATTTATATATATATATGTATTATATATATATATATATATATATATATATATATATATATATATATATATATAAATAGATATATTTGTATATATATATATATATATATATATATATATATATATATATATATATATACATATATATATATAAAAATATATATAATTTTTTGACAATTGTGTTTTAAAATTTTTATCTTACGTCTCCTTAAATTTATAATCTGTTTAATGATTTACAGTAGGCATCGATGACCCTGGAGTTATGACGCCAGATGACAATAATTCAGTTCATCCGTATACTTCATCTTGGAAGTTGTGTCCCTTTGTTCCAGCTCTCTCTCTCTCTCTCTCTCTCTCTCTCTCTCTCTCTCTCTCTCTCTCTCTCTCTCTCTCTCTCTCAGGATGGGGTTTGGTGCTTTTGGATGCCGGGAAACGCGGGGGAAATTAACACACCGTTGTAAGCCCTAAGCTGCCTGGAAAACTCTTTTTTATATTATATTTTATTGTTTTTTTTATTTTTCATTCCCTCAAAGGATAATATATTTGGGTGGAAATACGTGTACTTCTGAATGTCTGCAAGGTCACCAAGAAGGCTACAGCTGCCTAGTTGTGGCTCGAACAGAATCGAGAAGGCGAAATGACTGCATTCAGATGGTTTTTGTGGCTTTATTTGCTGGCGATAATCTTTCTGTGTATGTATGTATGTATGTATGTATGTATGTATGTATGTATGTATGTATGTATGTATGTATGTATGTAGGAGTATAGGTGTGTGTTTGTTTATTTTCAAGAGGTTTTCCTACAGAGAGTGACTCCTGTTCTATCATTCACCTCTTCTCTCTTCCCACCATTATTCGTAATATTCACTCCCACAATCGTATATGAACCAGGCATTTCCATATTTCCATACTGACGTTCACAATTCAATCTTTCTGGCTTCCGTTTACCCTACTAAATCTTACCCTTAACAGATTTCTGTCGTTTTCCATCGCTAACTTGACAATCCTGGCCTCTGCAGGTTCTCATAACTTTCACCAAGTGGTGCATTTTCTGTCATTTTCCTTGATTCCCAAAGATTCATCCATGAGACATCGCCGATTCCTGTCGAACACCAAGCATCCAGTGTTCCTGGACTTATTCAGGCTGAATCTGCTCACTCTTACTACCTTGCTATATATATCATCTTTGCCAGTCAAAGGACGACAAGTATATCAGTGAATATATAATCGTGTCAATGTAATTTCATTGTTTGTGATTCGAAGATGCAATGCATTACTACCCTAATGCAATTCAAATTGTATTTTAATATTTTACTTACATTTTTGTTCGTTTGTTGAATTGTTAATTTATCTGTTTTTATGATAACTGATCTCCTCTTTCTGTATTTCCAATTGCCTTCTGTTACTACTTTCGAATAAACCCAAATTCTTTGGAAGCTTGAATTCCAAGTCAGTGGCCCCTTTGGTGGGCCTGTTCCATATGAAAACGGTTCATCTTCTGAATAAATAATAGATAGTTATACCAATTTTTTTAAACTATTTTTTTGTGAAACCAGTTTGACGTCCCTAGAGTACGCCATTACAAACGGATCAAGCCTAGAAATTTTAGTTGTGTCCTTTTAATTCATTAGGCCAGCCAGTGGAATTGTGGCTTTGATAAAAATCAAAATGCGACATCGGAAGGCTTACTTCCTGTAGTTACATTTTCCCCAGTCTTCACACAGCGTTACTGGACCAGAAAAGAATTTGTAAGACGAAGGACATTTTGTTAACCGTTGCCCTTTTATCACTCCTTTCCCTTCCGCCGTCTCGTGATTCGCATCCAGCCCGAACGCCGCTATTATATGAATCACCTTTGGGATGCAAATTGGGAGGAATTCCTCCTAATTGTCAGCCCTGACTGGCAATAAACAAGTCTCGGAGATTCCGGCAGCTTGACTGATGCTTGGTTGCGTCTCCCTTAGAAATTCAGGTCAGTTTTTTTAGTCAGCTCGGTTCTGAGACTTTTATTGTGTAAGGTTAGTTTTTACGGAACGACGAGTTGGCAAGAGTCGCTTCGGTTAGTTGGGCCGAGGTCAGGCATCCAAGCCAGGCAATATTTAGTCCCTTGGACATCTTGCTGCGAGATCTTGCGTTAGCTTAAGGTCGCCATAATGAAAAGCAGCCGGTTAAGAAAACGTGTTAACAAACGGATAACAAAATAGTAACAAGCGTGCACTGGAAAACAGTTTAGTGATAGTAATTCATGGTTACTGCCGGCAATTAAGTTTCATTATATGTTCAATGATCGCAAAATAGCTCTAAAAGGATTTCATGGTTTTCATTAAAATTTTGTGGAAGTGTTGATCATTGGTCAAGGAAGAACTATATTTTTTCCTTTCCAATTTAAAAAAATATATTTTTTTATTAAATTTTTATTCCTTTCCAATTTTAAGAAATATTTTTGTATTAATTTTTTCTTCCTTTCCAATTTTAAGAAATATTTTTGTATTAATTTTTTCATCCTTTCCAATTTTAAGAAATATTTTTTTATTAAACTTTTCTTCCTTTCCAGTTTTAAGAAATATTTTTTATTAAAATTTTCTTCCTTTCCAATTTTAGAAAAATATTTTTTAATAAAATTTTTCTTCCTTTCCAATTTAAAAAAAAATGTTATAAAATTTTTCTTCCTTTCCAATTTTTTCTTTGTATTTCAACGTGAGGAGTTTTCCTCACAATAGCACTCATCAGATTTTTGCATCAGATTTTTGCATATCCTCCAAGTTCCTCATACTCATGTTCTATGCATGATTTCGTGTCTTGTGTGTGTGTATCCATTGTTCCTTCTGATCCTCATTTAAGACCACTTCCACCCAGAGCGGAGGAAATGCAAATCGAGGAGCGCCTCTCCCCTTCTTGAGACAATGCCTCTGGATTGCAGCGCTTTAGGCCTTAAAAAACTTTTTAAAAAAAATATCATCTCACTCTTTAGATCGCGTCCTCTAAGGAACCTTTTCTCATTCGAAATTGCTCCTTTCTCCCACCGAAGACATGTCATGTCAAGGGGTCTCGGACACCCCTCCCCCACCATGGTTGCACGGGTGGAGGAGGAGTCCAATCCTGTATTTTATAGTGACCTTAACATCACTCGTATATAGCATCATTATGTATTTATGTTTTTTTTATAATTTGTATAGCATCATTACGTATTTATGTTATTTTTATAATTTAATATAGCATCATTATGCATTTATGTTGTTTTTATAATTTTAGCGATTATTGCATACTGAAATTTATTGGAATTTTCAACTCGCTGATGAAAATTATAGTCTCATTTATATTCTGAATCCGTCCGAATTTATCACCCTTTTGTACACAGCGTCAGGTTAATGGGGCCACGGCCCATTGGTCTAATAACTGAGGGGGGCCTTTGGTCAGAAAAAGTTTAGCGTCGACACAACGGCCACTATAATAAACACTAAACTTCCCTCAGGCGCTGAGGCCGAAGTCAGCAGTCTTCTTCTTCTTTTTTCGTGTTGCCCCCGGGGTCCTGGGAAGCTCAAAAGTTCATAGTCTTAGAGAAGAAACAATGGAGCTCGCGGGAGGGGGGCTGCTGTTTGAGGGGTAAGAATTACATCCGTGACATTGTCTCTCACTCTCTCTCTCTCTCTCTCTCTCTCTCGGTCGTCTTCGAAGGCGATCCTGGTTGGGGGCGATTCTTAAAATATTGTTTCTTTTGTTTCTTGGAGAAAACGGTTGATTAGTTTCCCCGTGGACCTTCTTATTGCGTCATCGGATGAGATGACCCGTTGTCTCTCTCTCTCTCTCTCTCTCTCTCTCTCTCTCTCTCTCTCTCTCTCTCTCTCTCTCTCTCTCAGATTCAATTGACGTAAGCCTTGACTTATTTCGAGGTTGTTAGCTGTCTGTTGAGAGGTGCTGCTGGGGATTGTAGAGGTTGAGAAGGCAGAAAGCATGAGACATTAATTAGATATTAGTCAGATATTGGCTTTCTTTTTTCTGTTCAAGACACATACAGCGAACTGCAGGAGTAATTTTTACAGCAATGGTAACAACTCTGTGGTATTCATTTTATTGTTATTCGTGGTAAGAACATGCGTGGAATTAGTCATGTATTTTGCAGCTTTCTTAAAACTAAAAGCACAGCGACAGCGGAACAACAGAAAAACCTCAAGGAAATTGTTTCCGTACAAAACAAGACCAAGAAAATAGATGAAAATACAATAATTACCGATCTCCTTAACGTCCTGTTTTTTTTTTTTTTTTTGTGTGATATTTTTGCTGTTAGTCCTGACGTGTTGACGCACATGAGGCCAAGTAAATTCTCTCTCTCTCTCTCTCTCTCTCTCTCTCTCTCTCTCTCTCTCTCTCTCTCTCTCTCTGCAAGGCATGAATACCTGCTCTTGATGTAATTGGAATACGTATTCAGACTCAGAGGTAATTTTCTTTCTGGCTCATTAATGTCTGATTCAGTTACCTTACAATTATGTGTTGCGTTTTTGTAGATGCCGAGGTTTGCGTAATCTGTCATCAACTCAAGAGAAGCGTGTATGTATGTATGTATGTATGTATGTATATATATATATATATATATATATATATATATATATATACATACATTTCCCTCTTCCTCCTAGAATGGACAGCCCCACAGAACTTAAATTTAACCTTCTCCACTCAGTCGGCTAATTGTCAGATGACTCATTGATTCAGGAAGCAGAGAGAGAGAGAGATCTGCCTCCAGTTATCCGGATCGTCCCATTAACCTGTCAGGTCGTCACAAGATGGGCAGAATATCACTTAGAGGAGTTTTCACAGTCGTCTCAGCGGCAATTAAGTCCCGCGAAAGTTCCCTCCGGCTTCTTACTAATCATTAAGTGGCGTCTTCGGGAGTTTCTGGAAAAGTTATTCACACCTCAGGAGTCATGTGGTTTTTATTGGGCTGTTATTCGGAGTGACAAGAGGGAGGCCGAGAAGGGTGTTGGAGTAGAAGGAACTGGGTGCTACGCAGGATGCGCAACATATGTCAATTGAAAGACCTTTATTATCCAGGAAGCACAGGCTATGTCAAGAGGACTGGAGTGTCAAACCACAGTGTGGTTTTTTTAAATTTTCTGCACATGGTTTTGTCTTCATTTCATCCACTGATTTGTTCATTTATCTTCTTTTCTTTTCTAATAACTGACCTCTTCTTCCTGTATCTCCTGTTACCTTCTGTAACTTCTTTCAAATAAACACCGTAGTCTTTGGAAGGTTGAGTTTCAAGTCAGTGGCCCCTGTAGGCTTATTACTTATGAATGGGGTTTATCTTCTTCTGTAATAATAATAATAATAATAATAATAATAATAATAATAATAATAATAATAATAACGATAATAATAATAATAATAATAATAATAATAATAATAATAATAATAATAATAATAATACTGTGAAGAACTCTCAATACCGAGAACAGAAGTAATTTTGTATAAGGTCCACAATAATCATATTTCAATGGTAGAATGTGAGACATCATAAAAATGTATAAAAAGCTTTCGAACCCTTATACAAAATAATAATAATAATAATAATAATAATAATAATAATAATAATAATAATTAAAATAATTAAAGACTCTATGTGGCAGTAGCCATCATCTTGTTTAATGTAGAGCCATCCATTAGCAGGTAATCGTTGTTTAGTTTTGTATGTAACTGATTCTCTTGTTATTCCAACGACGTCTGAGTAACGTTAGCCAGAGGGATCGTATTTCATTTGTTGACTAAAGCATAAAATATTCCCGTGTTTTTCCTCGAGGTCTTTTGTGTAACTTTCCAGCCGATATCTTATGCGGGAGCTTCGCTGTCGCCCCACTTGTAAATAGGATTGTTGACAAATTTTATGGCCTTTCTGTTACCGTTATTCAAGACTCTCTCTCTCTCTCTCTCTCTCTCTCTCTCTCTCTCTCTCTCTCTCTCTCTCTGACTTGTTTTGATATTTTCGATATATTTTGCATTTTTACAAATGGTCATTTCTTAATTTTCTTCAGTATGATTCCATGTCATTGTTTGGATAGTAATGCCTTATTTTTCAACATTTCTTTTTAGTAGTATTGTCGATGCTGTTTGAAATTGTAGTTGTAAGTTGTAAATCAGTCACTGATGCTCTTGTAAATTAAGCACAAGAGCCATGTGGGATAAGGAGAGCCGAGAGCCGACCAGGTGATTTAGTAAGGGATTTTAGCCACTTCCGCTCAGAGAAATCGAAAGATTTTGAACGAAGAGGATTGAAAGTGAGTGTCTTGGATTTAATGAACTCTCAATGGAAGGGATCAATTCCGGAGAGAGAGAGAGAGAGAGAGAGAGAGAAAGAGAGAGAGAAGAAAGAGAGAGAGAGAGAGAGAGTCGCTTTCATTAACTCTCAGGGATGCTTCCCCAATATTGAAATTTCTCTCTCTCTCTCTCTCTCTCTCCTCTCTCTCTCTCTCTCTCTCTCTCTCTCTCTCTCTCTCTGTCATAGTGCCTAGTGAGTGAAGACGTTTGATATTGGCGCTTCTTGAAAGTATTTGTAAAGCTAAACCCTCTTCTGGGGTTTTTTGAATGAATACTTCGCACAAGCATACTTTTGGTAATGGACATCATATATATACATATATATGTATATACTGTATGTATAATGTACATATATATATAATGTATATATATGCATATGTGTGTGTGAAAATGTATGTATGTATGTATGTATATGAACTCATGTACGTATACGCGTGTTCGATTGCGCGCTTTGAACGGAAAAGTTAGAACTCTAGAAAGTCCTCGGCTGACTTGGTTCAAGAGTACCTATTTTCAATGCCTAGGATACACATTAGTACCTGCAAAACACAGATGACCAGCGTAGTCTCGAGAACTCGTTCAGGTGTATCGGTTTCATTTTCTGTTCCCGCATATTCATCTCTACAGGGAAAGGTTTCCATTCGGAGCCTTCTCAGGTCTACAGTGGGTTGACTCAGTCCATGAAGACTGACAGAGGAAAGAAAGCCACTTTTAAGTGAAAAATCGATGGGTTGCTGATGAAACTCCCGTGAACTGCATTCAATGCATTACGACCCTAATACTAATGTCCTTGCATTTTAATACATTTTTATCTGTTTATTGGTTTATTAATTTATTTTTTCTTTTTAATAAGCGAGATCTCTTCCTAATGAACACCACATTCTTTGGAAGCCTGAATGTCAAGTCAATGACCCCTTTGGTGGGCTTGTTCCATATGAATAGGGTTCATCTTCTGGATCATAATGATAGTAATAAAATGCCGTACTGTATACCTTTTGCACATGTCATAAATAACCGGATAAAGATAAACTTTCATGTTTAATACGTATCTTGGTTTTGCATACGTGTACAGTATAATATGTAAACAGTTGATTGATAGACATGAATGACTAACGTTTTGGAAGTAGGTCTTAGAAAATAAATGTGTAATTAGATCTGCATCTGGTTACCTCTTCAAAAAAATATTTTTGACAGCTGTTCTTGCTTACTTCTCTAAAAAGATTTTGAAAGTAGTTAATGAATTTCCCTTTTTTTCTCTCTTGTCTTGTTGACTGAAAACAGTCAAGAGTAACTTCAATATGGAATTCGTCCTTAAGGGGTCTAGAATGATGTTGACTTAATAAAACCTCTGAGTTAAGTATCTCACGTAAAGTCTTTAAGTAAAGCCTTTAAAGTAAAGCTCCGGGCTTTTGCCGAGAATAGAATAAAAAAAAGGTCTTTTATAATTTGTAAAGATTCCTCCGGTAATATTTACCTTGGGTCCTAAATCATCGCTCGGAGATAATCATTATTAATTTTTTTTTTATTCGCTTCGTTTCTTTAGTCTGAGGTTGTGTTCATAATTATTGCATATTTCATGATTTATTATTCATGTTTCGTTATCATATATTCACTAGTAAACATTACTGATATGTTGTTTGGAGCTAATAGAAGAGTTGCATTTTTAAGTCTCTCTCTCTCTCTCTCTCTCTCTCTCTCTCTCTCTCTCTCTCTCTCTCTCTCTCTCTCTCTCTGTGTGTGTGTGACAAGACTATGGAGGGAACGGCTAAAACAGTCGGCGTGAGTTATTAAACTGTTTGTCAGTTGACTGTTGAGGGCTGCAGCCGCAGTGGAGAGAGAGAGAGAGAGAGAGAGAGAAATATTATGATAGGTCAGCGTTCCGTCAAATTTTTACCACCTAAAAAACAGTTAAGAACGGCAAGCTTCGACAAGGTATTCACAAACCACATTATGTTAAGCTGTCCATCAGAGTTAGATATTCTCTCTCTCTCTCTCTCTCTCTCTCTCTCTCTCTCTCTCTCTCTCTCTCTCTCTCTGACAAGCACACGAGGAAACGCAAGCACGCAATAGACATAACTCAATGTTATTACCGTCCATTGAGTCATTCTACATTTGTGGAGTTAATGGAGCTTTGCCATAATCCCTTCGAAGCCCCCGGCGGGAGTTCGCTCGTTCTCATCAGAACTGACGAGAACTTTTCTCATTTGGTTCCGTCTCGTGTATGAGAACGAATCTCGTCCGATTATGCTTCAAACAATGCGTCGTTCAGAGATCGACTGAGAACTCTCGCGTGACTTTGGGAAGCGAGGTTCATGAAATGCCTAAATTGACCACCTTTGTTATATATATACATATATATATATATATATATATATATATATATATATATATATATATATATATATATAGATATAGATATATGTGTGTGTGTGTGTGTGTAACTGCTGAGATCAGGGGTTTGGAATCCTTAGTCAGACATTTTTATAGCAGAGCGAGATTCTCTTAACCACTTTGATTATTCGCCATTCAACTAGAACTCCTCTCGCCCAGATGATTCGAACTCCTTATTCGAAACACCGTTCGAAATGCCTTCCGTCACTGAACCAATAATATCTCGTCGAAGCGCTTCGTCATCGCGGATGTTGATCGGATTCGAGCATCCCCGTGATTGATCAGTTGGGTGCAGCAAATGCTTTCTTTCTTCCTATCCAGCGGGATTAGAGAGAATTGACCGAATGGATTATTCCGTTTGTGAATGGAACGTGACCTGCACTGAACCGTGGAAGTGGAATTTCGCTCTCTTGTGTATTGAGACCGTCATGTGACGCGTCCCCGTAATGCCAGATGGGAATCATTGATTGGCAACTCGTGCCGGTATGTTGTTGTCGTTTGTCGTCAGATATTATTTAGGGTAAATGTCCAGTTGTCATAAGTAATACTCTCGTTCTACTGAGTATACAGAGTAAAAATGGCCGTATTAGCACTGTATAAAACTTCATCTGCTTTGGGATTGAACCCGAAGGAAGAAATAAGCCCACCTCTGGAATGGAGAGCGTATGATTCAGAAAGAAAAAGTCTGCAGCTATAGAGTGGAAACTGTCATTGCCAAAAGCAAGTCCAATTACTGAAGAAGCAGTCTTAAGGCAATTTGATACATTCATTTTTATTTATTCGTTTATATATATATTTTTTTGCATGTCTTCTTTTTGCCTCTTTATTTCTTAGGGGGATTCTTTTCTGATTTTTTTTTTTTTGCCTCGTAATAATGTATGATCGTACGGAATATTTTTTGTATATTACCGTAATTTTTTACAGCATGGTTACTCTATAACTAATAATAATAATAATAATAATAATAATAATAATAATAATAATAATAATAATAAATAGTATTGGAATAAGGACTACCTTGTAGACAGACCAACGCAGAGAGGTACTGAATTGAACTCCAGCCTCACAGTCACATTCTCTTGAGTTTTACGTTCTCTCTCTCTCTCTCTCTCTCTCTCTCTCTCTCTCTCTCTCTCTCTCTCTCTCTCTCTCTCTCTCTCGATAAAGAAGATAGATTATATATTTTTGTATTCTGTGAGCGTACAGAATTTATTTCACTTGGGAGAACTGTTGGATTACTACTGTCTGGAGAAGGGAAAAAAAAAAAAAAAAAAAAATTTGTTTAAAACATATATATATATATATATATATATATATATATATATATATATATATATATATATATATATATATATATATATATATATATATATATATTGTTTTGCCCCCTCGTACACACTCCTGTCCACATGTTTACATACATATTCTCAAACACTAAAAAAAAAAATGTTATTGCTAATCGTATTTCCAAACACATTTTTTATAAACTTTTTTTTTTTCTTGGAAGATCTCTCTTACATTGCAAAGAGAATGAAAGCCTTTTATACCAACGATCTTTCCTCGCCGTCCTTCCGTCAGGTGACTTTAGTTTCAGGCTTTAGTTAATCAGTACAGATTATTCATATGTTAAGTTCTTATGTGAATGTAATTTTTAAAATTTTTATATAATTTTTTCTTCGCGTTTTCTCCCCGCGTATTAAGTTGACTTTCACTACCACAGTTAGAGGGAGGGTATTTCATTCACCCCTGTGCCTACTTGGCTCTTTGTTTGTAAAACAAAACATTGCAAAGCGTAATCGATGGATTCCAGTGAAGTTTTAGTGAGTTGTAGGCTATGGTTCCTGGAAGATTCTGTCAGAACTTGAGAATGCCCAAGATGAGAACCAATGATTTCTCTTGTATTCTTCGACTGTTGTTTTAGTTTTCTACTCGAGTGCTTTGGGCTGTTCTTCACATGTCTAGGATTCTGTCATCTTCAATCGATATTCCCGACGAAATGCAAATTAAGAATACTGTCATATTGATGGTAGCAGTTGCAGTAGCAACAGCAACCATGTGGTTGTAGCTGTGGTTTTGATGACAGTAGATATTATTATTATTATTATGTTATTATTATTATTATTATTATGTGTGTGTGTGTGTGTTATTATTAAATTATTATTATTATTATTAAAAACACTCACAGTAGCCTGAGTCTTCAAATGAGAAACAAATCCATTATCTTTAAATATATGTATATACATAACTGTGGTTGTTTATCATATCATATCGTGTTATTATTATTATTATTATTATTATTATTATTATTATTATTATCATCACGTTGCCCTCTTCTCCGATGAGCGATCTCGTCTTCCCCGAATTTTTCCCCGAGATTCGACAGAGGGTAATGACAGGGAGTCAATCCTTCCCTGTAGCACCGGGCAAAGGAGGCGCCCGCCATCTTGATTGCCCCTAATCCCGCATTCCGGGAAAATCACGGAGGAGCATCAGAGACGGCGTTATTAACTGGCCCTCGCTTTGACCCGAAACAGGAGAAACGTCGCTAATAAGAGCAATAAGAGCCGACGCCTTTTGTGAGGCTACGGCGGCTCCTGGGAAAAAGAATGAAAGGGAGACTCGTTCGAGCCCTCTTGTTCTCGCCGTTCCTGTGTGTCATCCTCAAGGAGAGGGCAGGAATTCTCTCATTCCTGTGAAGGGGAATGGTCAGAGGGATTCTATATAGGAGTTATATCAAGGAAAACATCAGATGAACGTTTCTTTTCATTTGGTATTTTCTAGGGGGATACACATCTTGTGACGTCTCGACTGTCGACCTAACCGCGCAACGACTCCTCGCTGCTGGGAGAAAGGGCGCTGGTGACTGGTACAATACATGTTCATACGCTACCGGGGTCTAAGCAATGACAGGCGGGGCAGCCGATCGAGACTACAAAGTCTACCCCCAAGCCAAATCAAAATCCTTCTAAAGAAGGCATCGTGCTTCCCCACGCAAAATAGGAAAAAAGCACGTTAAAGAAGAAGAAGAAGAAGAAGAAGAGCCTGTGATGAAGGTTGTTGTTCTAAGAGACATCTCTGCTAGCAAACAAGACCTCGGCAGGAAAAGGACCGAAATTAAAAACACTACTCCCATAGGACTCTTATAATATATTATTAATGGGCATATGATCTATCACATATATTTCCCTTTCCAGTAAGTCATCTCTTCCTCAGACCTACCCCTCAGGGGTGACTGGGCCCTCTGTTTTATCTTCAGGCTCAAGGAGCAGTCTTTCTATAATGTTTGCCTGAGACTTGATGTTTCTGTTTCTCATCTGAAAATATGAAAAAGTTGACTCCTTTTTCTGTTAAGGCTTAGTTATGCAAAGACTTGAGAATCGTTCCTTTTGGTAGACGAAGTTCATCGTGAATTTTTTTAGTCACATCATACAATGTATTTTGCTGTAGGAACGATGAGGGATTGAGAGAAGCTAAAGGTAAGGTGATTGGTGGGTAAGTGCGCGAAGGGAAAAGTGGGTAGCATAAGAAAGATTGGAAGGGAACATGAGGCTGACGTTCAGTACTGAATAGCGGTCATACTGCTTTCCTGTTTAAGTTGTCCTCTGAAATCTGACCAGGGCCCTGAAGATGGCTAAGATAACTGTCGAAAGTCTGCTGGTTCTTCCGTCTTCTACGTTTCCAATGTGTGTGCATGTGTTTATATATATATATATATATATATATATATATATATATATATATATATATATATATATATATATATATATATATATATGATATATATATAAATATTACATAAAAAATATATAAACCTCTTGCATGAAATACATAATGAATAGCAAAACCCCTTGACCCTCTCCAGGGCAGCAGCATCTGTGACGCGTGTGTGGCACCCTTCTCCAATTTACATAACCTAACCCACCACCACCACCACCGCCGCCGCCGCCGCCGCCGCCAACAGCCATCCGGGAAACCGTCCTATTCTAGTTAGTCTCCCACAAATGCAAATCCGGCACCCGACACCACCTCCAAAATCTCTCTCTCTCTCTCTCTCTCTCTCTCTCTCTCTCTCTCTCTCTCTCTCTCTCTCTCTCTCTCTCTCTCCCCTCCTTTTTTTTTCCTATGAAGCAAATCCGTGGGATTCTTCGCGGAAATTGAGAACGCCCCCCAAAAAATGTTTTGCGAATAAATGCTGCATGTAGAATGGGGTCCGCTTAAAGCTTCCTATGCAGGTGTTTTGCGGACATTTTTTCGTCGATGCGTGCGCGCGCGTGTGTTTTATGTCTGCGTGTGTTTCTGCATGTATGTATATGTATGTATGTGTATATATATATATATATATATATATATATATATATATATATATATATATATATATATTTATATATTATATATATATAAATTTTATATTTTCTCTCTATTTCTCTCTCTCTCTTTCTCTCTCTTTCTCTCTCTCTCTCTCATATATATATATATATATATATATATATATATATATATATATATATATATATATATATATATATATATATATATATATATATATACTGTATATATCATTATTTTGAAACCTCTTTTTCTTTATTGTTTCCTTTCTTTTTGCTCATAAGATATGTCAAGTCTTCGTATGAAGTGAAAAGGAGCCATCGAATGTAGGTCAAAAGTTGACCATGAAATATAAAAGGGGAGAGAGAGAGAGAGAGAGAGAGAAGAGAGAGAGAGAGAGAGAGAGAGAGAGTCCTGAATAAAATAGTACTGGATGACCTCACTTGTTTTTGGGGCGTGTTGAAAGTATTGTGTTATTTTGAGAACCGTTTGTTCATGGTTTTAGTCTTCTGAGATGAAAACCATTGTGTCGGCTTTGTCTGTCCGTCCTCAGGTCTTAAAAACTACTGAGGCTAGAGGGCTGCAAATTGGTGTGTTGATCATCCACCCTCCAGTCATCAAACATTCCAAATCGCAGCCCTCTAGCTTAAGTAGTTTTTATTTTATTCAAGGTTAAAGTTAGTCATAATCGTGCTTTTGGCAACTGCATAGGACAGGCCACCCTGGCCAGCCGAGAGTCTCATGGGCCGTCGCTCATACAGCATTATACCGAGACCACCGAAAGATAGATCTGTTTTCGGTGGCCTCGATTATACGCTGTACAGAAAACTCGATTGCGCCGAAGAAACTTTGGCGCATTTTTTACTTGTTTCAGATAGAAAACCAGCCGTTACAACACGTTGGTCCGAGAAATATTATCTGTCTATTCGCCTGCCGGCGGAATGATAAAAGCTGGTGATTTCAGTGGCCCTATTTCTCAATAACCTTAATTTTCCATAACCTATATGTTGGCCCTGTTTTGAATTTGTTTAAGGGTTGTGGTTTTTATGAAATTGTTATAATTTTTATCCTATTTATGGCAGTTTTAATTCCATTAAAAATGACATCTCTGCGATTTTTACCTTTTTAACATTGACCTTTAGAATGTCTATTATAAACTCATTATTTATATCGTTTCCATTTTCGTCCATTCTCATCATAGCTCTGAATGACCCTGTGGGTCCCAGTGCTTGGCTACATGCCTAGATCACTTATTCCATTCCAGTTACCCTAATTTTCAGAGAATAAATTGGCTTACATGAAATGAGGAAAGTATACTGAAAAGATCCTGATCCAAAAACATATGTGTAAAAGTTTTATAGATACAGTTACACAAAATCAGACTATATAAATGGAGAAAGGATACAGCACAAAAGTGTGTAAAGTGATGTATAGATACATGTAAATATCCTTGATTTCAATAACCATAATATTCAATAACCATAATTATCAGACTAAATTGGTCCACTTGAAATGGAGAAAGGATACTAAAAAGGTGGTATATTCAGTTACAAAAAGCTTATATATGGCAGCACGTGTAAAAGTGATATGGAGACACTTGTAATTATACTTGAAATCTATTACTATTCAACAAGGCTATCAGTAAGTTTACAATGAGAGATAGGGGAGTATTGGGAGGTGGGGGGAGGATTATTCGGCCAAGATGCATGAAGTCCCATCTGAATATGTCACATCTGCCGAATGTATGAGCCCTAACCTGCTAGATTCAGGAAAGTGGAGTGTTGATCTGTATTTGGTTTCTTGATGATTTAAATTTTTATGCTAAAATGTACCGAGAAATAAGCATATATTTTTTTTTATCATTAATATCATTTAGCCGTTTAGTATCGTTTCCTTTTTATTTTATTTTTTTGTAACTACCATCAATAGAATATTGTACTCGTGGATGGAATTGTAATTTTTATTCGGAGGAATCAAGTTAAAATCGACTTTCTTAATCTGTTGCCTGATAATACTATCAATTTTTTTTTGCCGCAGTCTCTCTCTCTCTCTCTCTCTCTCTCTCTCTCTCTCTCTCTCTCTCTCTCTCTCTCTCTCTCTCTCTGATGCAGCCCCAATTTCAGTCCTGAAGCCGTCCTCGTTTTTGTAATGACGGGGAGATGATCCCATCGTGGGAACAGAAAGAGCTAATACATCATGTGCTGTTTCATATAAAGTTCGCCCCCAAGGATATTTAGTGCCTGTGCCATCTGTTATGTGCTTTTGTTTAACGACGTGATACGTTATGCTTAATTGTTAGCCTCTTCTAGTAGTCGGAAAATAACTCTCTCTCTCTCTCTCTCTCTCTCTCTCTCTCTCTCTCTCTCTCTCTCTCTCTCTCTCTCTCTGCAACTTGGAAATGAGTTCATGAGCAAAGGATGAAACCGGTATTATTATTATTGCCATACCACACGGCGCTTAAGTGAACTTTCATTTATTTCAGTAAATTTTTGGAGCGTAGTTGGAAACTGTCGGATGTTAGTGTGTAGCCATCACTTTCGATGCTTATCCAGGTTTGGTCATTCGTTCTATTTGAAAACACCACAGCATACCCGTAGATCTCTTCAGTGGCAGCTTTCTTTGTAGTGTGCTGACCGATGTGTTTCAAACGTGTATGATTTATTTGTGGCCTTCGTCAGTATTATTTTGAGGTTGTCTGGTAACCTCTCATGAAGAGAACGGAACTTTGGTAATGGAAATGAAATGTGTATTGAACAGTGCATAAACTGATGCCAGATAACTAGGAATGAAGGCGAACATTTTTAAGTAATAAATGACAAATACCAGCAAGTAAAAATGAGCAAATTCGTATACCCTCAAGCAAAAATTATATTTTGAGCGTTTCGTTTATCTGCCCAGATCAGTTTCGCAGCTAGAACATCGACTCTGACGAGCAAAACCTTCCAGGGTCTTATATTTTGTGAGCACTCCAACACTTAAGTTTCCGAGATTCCCGTAGGACAAACATATATAACCAGACGAGACGAGATACTTGAACCCACTGAACTGCAAAATGTCGATTTGGCCATCACCTGAGTCTGTTGTCACAAACGACCGTGGGCGAGGAGGTTCTCCCTTTCATCAAGCAGGAATTGCAAGGCTGCGCCCTAGCCTCGTGACGGGCGCGAGTCACTTTGGTTTTGTCTAGCATAAAGGAGTTAGTTGCTTTCGGATCGAGAAAGGCGCTTCTGGGCCGCTGCCAGATTTGATGTGTTTTTCAGAGATGAACGTCATCACTTCAACTTAACCGTATTGGTTCATGTTCGGTGACGTCATCTTCGATATGCATTCCCACTGGTTTGTTGCGTAATGACGTCATAAATGAACCCCGTTGTGACTTCATGAGAGTGGAAAATGGCCATTTGATGTTTGAATAGGTGTTATGATCACTGATAAAACTCTTCCTAATCGGCAAAAATGCTTTTAAACTCATTTGAATGAGTATTTTTTTCATTTGGTATTGTTCAAAATCGGGAATTTCGTCATACCAAATCCATGAAATGTATTTTTAACTGGATTTGTTTTCGGGCAGTCTGGAGCCTTCATTACGTAGGAAAAAATCATTTTTGTGGGCGTTTTTAATTTAATGTCTTGTTTTCAATTTATCATGTAGTGTCTGTGTCTCCTCCAGTGAAGGTGGTCGCGGGCTCTGAAATCACATAACCATGTTTGTTTCTTTGTTTCTTTGTTTGTTTGTTTGTTGTGTCTGTCTGTCAATATGTCTTTCGAAAATCTGCCCATCGATTGCTGGGAAACTTTGCGAACTGGTTGGTCCGTAGACGAAGGAAGAATTGATTATATTTTGATATAGAATCGAATTATTTTTATGTTTTTTTTGAAGACCACAACGAAATTAATTAACACTGGAAATTTAGTTCATCTTGAGTGTTTTGAGGTTCATGTCGAATGAATTTACCCACACTTATCACTTGTTAGACCCCCCGTATGGGGGCAGTGCCGTCAATGCACCTCGCGGGTTGCACTGTAGGCATTACTAAAGGTTCTTTGCAGCGTCCCTTCGGCCCCTAGCTGCAACCCCTTTCATTCCTTTTACTGTACCTCCATTCATATTACCTTTCTTCCATCTTGCTGGAGCTGCGAGGTTTACCTCCCGTTACACCTCTCAAACCTACCGACTCTCAGTTTCCCTACCAGCGCTGAATGACCTCACGGGTCCCAGTGCTTGGCCTTGGGCCAAAGCTCTATATTCCATTCCATTCCATCGCGTGTTATAAATTTATTTCGTCCTTTTCACTTGTAACCGACACCTGTGTGTGCCTCTAGAAACAGGATTTGTAACAAGCTGTTAACAGAGGCTAAATTGTTCCATCGGCAGAACCGATCTGTAAAAGTGGAACGGCTCTCGACGTTCCAGATTTCGAGGTCGATAACAAAAATGCTTTTGCTCTGTTAAAATATCAAACGCTTCGGAAATGTTTCATATACCAGAGGGAGTGTTTATCACCTTTAAGTGGGGGGAGAGAGAGAGAGAGAGAGAGAATTTAAAGAATTTCAGTTTATACAGTTTTTGTATCTATATATATAAACATACATAAACATGTGTATGTATGTATGTATGTATATATATATATATATATATATATATATATATATATATATATAAATATATATATATATATATATATATATTACTGTATATATAGGACACATGTGTATTATAAAAATGCGTGTATGTATAGACATAAATTACAGTTCATTATATAAGAAAATGTAAAACAATAACATAATAGTTAAACAGTAACTTATCAAAGGAAAGTGTACTCTAGCACACACACTGACGACATTGGTTTAATGGTCACCAACCAGCGTAAGGCCCAGCGAACACAGATAACAACACCAATACTCTGGTCCAAGGTCCTTGCTCTGGTCAATTTGGTAAACGTAGGAAGAAGCGTTAGGGAACCTCATCGACTGTAATGTAATTTTGTGCATTATGGTATCTTCGTGATTTCGCTCTTATTAAGAAATGCCATCCTAACGACATTGGGAGTTTTTTCCTTCTTTTTATACTGTGTTCAGAAATTCTGAAAGTCGCGATTTTTCTCCTTAGGTATGTCATTAATTATTATTATTATTATTATTATTATTATTATTATTATTATTATTATTATTATTATTATTATTATTCAGAAGATGAGCCCTATTCATATGGAACAAGCCCACCAAAGGGGCCACTGCTTGAAATTCAAGCTTCCAAAGAATATTATAGTGTTCATTCGGAAGAACTAAGAGGAGGTACATGGAAATACAGAAAGAAGAGATTTCACTTATAAAAAAAAATTAATTAATTAATTAATAAATTAACAAATAGATCAGACTGTATTAAAATGCAAGGAGAATAGCATTAGGGTAGTAATGCTTTTAATCTCGCTTGAACTTTTGAAGTTCCAATTGCACGACAACCTCAGTGGGGAGACTGTTCCACAGTAGTCCACCGGATGTAAGGAATAAAGGACCTCTGGTACTGAGAAGTTCGACAGCGAGGCACGTTCACTTGATAGCCATTCTTCATGATGCATTTTTTGGGGGGCTTAATCCAGCAAAGTCCTAGACTATTCTTATTTTATCTTGGGGAATGACATGACTATTACCTGCAGATAACCTTCATTCCATAATTCGTTCTCAGACTCTTAACAGTTATTATTTGGGAAAGCTCCTTTTTTTATGTTTATTGCCGAAACGTAGAAATGTGGCCTCCGGTGAGGAAGCTTTGATGCAAAAGATGATCGGGGTTTATTGTGGTCAGATATATTACTTGCTTGTATTATAGGATTCATTGACCTATATTCCCGGTCATTTGCATATTTATGTATGTTTATATAAAATGACTGAATAAAGAGCCATCAAAGAGTGGTTGTGTATGCCGGATTATGAACCAGCTGAAGTCGATGGCGCGATGTCTTGATCGACAGTCGAATGCAAACGATAATAGGTATCCATCTAATTAAGCTAACTTAAATCTATTTAAAATTGTTTTAATATATGTGAAAAATGATTGTGATTACCTTGATAAGGGAAGTTTATGGAAAGTCATCTTTAGACTGTGAAGGAAAGCATATATTGTTTTATATACGTTATACTTTACATATGGTTGAAAGGATTTAAAATTTAGATGAGTTAGAAGTCAGTGGTGTGGATATGTGGCAACACTGCTGTAACGTTCATTCAGTGTACCTTTAATTATAAAAAGTCTCTCCGTTAAACTCAGTCTAAACAATTAGATAACTAGTTCATGATTATTTTATATTGTGTAATTTATTAAGATTTTGAAAAAAGTCTTTAATAAATGTAAAATTATATTTTATAAAGGGATGTCTATTTATGCAATATTCTCCCTAGAGCTCCTTTGTAAAGATATGTGTATGTAGAATTTTATCTAGTGTATGTGACTTATAGCTGGAATTAAGGATTCAGTTCAATTCATTCAGATGCAACAAGTGAAGAATTTTCCACATTGTGTGTCGTGTAAACCAAAATCTATCTTTATGTTAGGGAGAGCTAAACAACGCCAACGAATATGTCCAGGTCTCGCCACCTTTTAAATCGGCAATAGTTTTCCGCAATAAGAAAATATTTCGTGTTCTCTCGTGAGGACGAAAGTGACCTTTTGCATAGAGGAACCAAATGGACGAAAGAAATGATTTATAAAATCCCTTTTTACTCAGCCGCCTAACATGGCCAGTTTGCTTTTTTCACTCAGCCGCCTAACATGGCCAGTTTGCTTAATTTTGTATACGTTTCTAAGGTCAGGGGGAAGAAGTTTGTTAAACATTTGCAATTCTGTTCCTTTTCTGCTTGTATTCCCATTTTTGTGTTTTAGGTTTATCTCTCTCAGTTTCTTCGTGGGACTTGGCGTCTCAAACCTCTCTTCCAATACCGCCATTATCCGTGCACTGATAAAATGCATATTTCAAAAACTACACCCGAATCGGAAGATGAAGACGTTGCTCGCCGTTTACCTTCCCGGCAGCAAAGAAAGCCAAACGGCGAGGAAATAGAAGAAGAAAGGACTTGACTCCATAAGTTAAATAGACCTTTTCAGCTTCTAGGTAGATAACATTTACCCTTTTGAGGTCCATTGGAGTCAAATGGAAAGTGGATTTCTCAAGAGTTTACTTTACATACTCTCCTCAAATATTAGTTTATTCCTCAGGTTGAGAGAGAGAGAGAGAGAGAAAATTAAGTTTGTTTTGGTATTAATCCTTTGCCCTTAAAAGGGAAACGCATACATACTCAGATAGGAAGGCGTCTAGACAGATAGAGAAGGCTTTGTAGCCTCTACTGGCAATCCTTTGTCTTGAACACATAAGCATTGAGACTGAGACAGGAAGATTGCGAGCGTATTGGAACCTATGACATTAAACATCTGTCTTTTAAAGAAAAAAATGTTATGCAGTTTTAGAAGTTTTGACAGAAGTAATTGGAGGAAGATTGTTAGCGAATCTATGAATTCACTGTAGTCGCGTGGTGAGATTTAAAACTCCCACTTGTCCTGGAGTTTTTAGAACGAATATTTCCAGCGAATCGCCGTGGCACCAACCCACACAAGCTTGAAGGCCAGTGAAAGGGCAGACAGCTTGATTAAGAGCATGGATTCAAGTAGCGTATGTGGAACGACTTCTTTGCCATTTAGGGTCATGTTCCCAAATATCAGGCTGAAAGTAAACAAAGATTGTTCAATTTCACTGGAGAATCTGGTAGGTAGTTACTGTAATGTGTCAGAGAGACGGAAAACTGCCCTTTGTTATTTGGAGACCGGGCAACCTCAGTCATTCTGAGACGACTGACACTTTAGAAGTCCTCTCTTTGATGACCCTGATGAAGAGAGTCACTACCCTCTTTCCAGAGTTCTCAGAGAGGAGTCTGTTGATGAAACCATTTAATTTACATAAGTTAACAGTTATTTTACGAGTGTAAATTATAGATGTATAAATCCTGTATGAGCGAGTGAAAATATACCCCAGATTAATTAATTTTAACATGATTGTCATACACACTGCGACGCCAGTTACTTAAATCAATCAATCAGTCATTTAAAAAAATCATCGTTGCAATAAAACCACCTGATTCAAATTCAACTTTTTATTTATTTATTTTTTTGTAGATAAGGGATGTGTCGTAGCTCGAATTTACAAGAGGTATATCTTGTCTAAGGTGTAGGGCACAAAGTCCCAGAAGTAATAATAATATAATAATAATTTGATAAAACTAGTAAAAACACATGAGAGATTGATGTTCTTAGTAATCAGATATTTCTTTCATACAGAATGTGCGCGCATGTATATATTTATATATACTGTGTGTATATATATACATGTGTATATATATAAAATTATATATATCTATATTATTTATATATATATATATATATATATATATATATATATATATATATATATATAATACATACATACATACACACATATCACCCTTATATTGTTACCTAAAAAAGAGTGAGACATTTCATTTACATGTCAGAGGTGAGGTTGCAAGCCTCTCATTTCTGCGATCCCTCTGACCGGCACTCAAAAGATCAGCAACCAACATCAGTCTCATGATAACCTTTCTCCACCTGAAAATGACGTTTTTTGCTGCCAAATAGATGACATCAAACATTTTGCCGAAAAGTTACGTGGACACTTTCATTCATACATACTTCCATACATACATACACACAAGTGATCGCTAAGAGAAAGGAAAAAAAAAAAGCGATAAACCTCCACATTCCATTATGTCAGACTGGATCTGAATGGAATGTTTTTCATCAGATTACAGCATTAATGTATTTCCCGTCGACTCTGAAAGGCTCCGTTGCAAATACATTTTAAGGGCGACGAGCAGCCGGAATTTTGTCGTTATTGGAATTGGGTCGTTCACGGCCACTGATATAGAATGTCCCGAACATGATGAACTCCACGGCTATTCCAAAAGATTATTCTTGTCTCATTCACAATCGCCAGCGTGCCGCTGACTCTAGGTGGACGTTATTGGCTGTCTGAAAAGGTCGTGTGGTACTTTTTAGTACTTTTCAGGGACCGTAGTTGAATGCTCATTATTTTTTTTTTCCTCCTGTTTTTCTGGATGGGTTAAGGAGAATTGGTCCACCTTTTGTATACCCAGACATACACACACACACACACACACACGTGACCTAACAGTAACTATTTTATTTTTTCTTAATGAAGTGACACATACACACACACGTGACCTAACAATAATGATTTTATTTTTCTGAATTAAGTCACACACACACACACACACACACACTTACTCACAGAAGGTTTGAGTAAAAGAAATCGGAAAAGCCACAATACTGCTACATTACATTCGTATTATCAAAAGTACATAAAAAAGCCTGAACATTAATTATTTAAATTGCTGGCTTTACAAAAGTTATCACAGCAAACAGCCTATTACTATGAAGAGTAATTTAGAAATAAATGCAATCTTTGTTTTCTTGCGAGGGCCAAGGCTCTTTTAACTTTTGGTTCTTTAAATATTTCAGCTCTTATTACGTTATTATTTCATTTTTCTCGTGAGTATATTTTGTATGTTTAGTTGCCACGGAACCATTGTGGTATTGGATGAGCAGAAAGTTTAATTGCCATCCATTTTCTGTATGAAATAACAAGAGTGAGAGGAACTGTATGACTGTAATGTGTATAGAGATATCTCGCAGACGCCATCACAAAGTTGCCTCTCTTCTTCTTCTTCTTCTTCTTGGAAAATGTTGATGAAGTTTAGGTCCATAAATGCGCCTCTCAATGCAAAGGAATTCTTTTGAGGCATTTTTACCCGTTTTAAACTGGTATGCAAGGCTGAACAGGTGTCTGTTGTTTTTTCAGTAGAACTGTCGACCATTTCTTTCTAATTCAACGTCGTTTTGAAAAGGACAAAGTAGATCCGCCGTAACCAATATCTTGGCTTCGGTCATGCAGAACCAGCTGACTGCGCCATGATTATGATGTTTGTAAACGCGGTACAAATAATAATACCATAGTCTTGTTAACATCATTTTAGATGATGGATGTCCTTGCTTTTTAATCCCTTTCCTCGGTTATCTCCTTCAGAGGTTGAATTCCTCACCAGTTCTCCCATGCACTGATAATTACCCATTTTTTCTCAGTCATCAGCGAAGGAAGGCCGCAATCAGCCTCGTTTCAGGCGGTCCCAAGCTGTTGTTGTAGGTCATTATTGTATTTAGTGATCTATGAGTAATCATGTAATCATTTTTATTATATATATATATATATATATATATATATATATATATATATATATATATATATATATATATATATATATATATATATACAACTATATAATATTATGTATGTTATATATATATATATATATATATATATATATATATATATATATATATATATATATATATATATATTTTTATATATATGTATAGAATGAAGTGTGCCGTCCATTGAATCCTGAATCATAATATTCATGACTGTCAGCCTCCATGCAATATGTTTTTCGATTGATTGACCACCCTCTCAGGAGAGGACACTCGACTGAAGTTTCCTTTCATGGCGTCAAAATTCCCATGCCATACCATGGGTTTTGGAGAATGGCACTTGACTTCAAAGCTGTTCTCTCTATCACGATATTGAGGCATTTTTCCTAGATTCCTCTCTCTCTCTCTCTCTCTCTCTCTCTCTCTCTCTCTCTCTCTCTCTCTCTCTCTCTCTCTCTCTCTCTGTCAAAAATCCTTTGTGGTTAAAGACAGCGAGTTCTCTCGTTTGATTCTCGCTGCAAAGACTGGTGACGCCTCTTGTGTTTTCGCTAATCTTATGTTTTAGATGTATTTTTGGCTAGTATTTAAACATTTTTTGTGTTGATCATCACCAACTTTCAAATTCCAGTTTCTTTTCTGAAAGTAATTTAGAATCAGGCTGAAGTTATGAGCCAATTTCGGAGTGGCAAAAAGGTCTTTGGGAAACATGAAAATAATTTTGGCTAAATTTAACCTTAAATAAAAAAAACTACTGAGGCTAGAGGGCTGCAATTTAGTATGTTTGATGATTGGAGGGTGGATGATCACCATACCAATTTGCATCCCTCTAGCCTCAGTAGTTTTTAAGATCTGAGGGTGGAGAGAAAAAGTGCCGACAGAAAAAATCGCTGACGGACAGACAAAGCCGGCACAAGAATTTTCTTTTACAGAAAACTAAAAATCGCAAAGCAACGTCTCAAAACCCACAGACTTCCACAGCCAAAGAATGACATTCCCGATCGGTCCTTCGTCTCGTCAAGTCAAATTTTATTCCCTTTTCGTTCCGGGTGGAAGGAATGAAATCGCTCGTGCTTACACCTTGATGGTCTTTCGGGTGGTTTTACATCAGGGTTAAACAGCGCGCTACGATTCACTCTTTCTCTTGTCAGGGTTTCAAGATGCCTTGGACGAATAGAGTAGAGAGATGACTGGTGCATATTTATCGTCTGTTTAGAAAGAGTTTTTTGTGTGCAAGCAGGAAAAGAGGAGAAGATGATTCACGTGTACAATTCTCTTTACTAGTTACCTAATTATTATATATATATATATATATATATATATATATATATATATATATATATATATATATATATATATATATATATATATATATATATATATGTATGTATATATATATATATTTATATATATGTATATATATATATTATTTAAAAATATAAATATGTATATATATATATGTATATATATACTGTATATATATATTATATATACTGTATATATATATATATATATATATATATATTATTTATATGCGTACATACATAAACTTAAACATACATATACATACATTCAATGGCCCTTTGTTAGAGTTTCCCTGATTTAGCCTTTCACCAAAATTGTAAGTCAAGAGAACCTGTATTTGAAAGATATAATCTCACGAATTGTTTCTCCAGCTACTATTGTTACGTAGCAGTTAATTAGCTTAATGTACTATATACATTTTCAAGTTTTACTTGACCCCATATTACTATGCTATGTTTCTAGTTGATGTTATTGTCTGCCTGAATTTTACAAATTCTTTTTCTTTTATTTCAGGTGAGAGACTTGCAAATATCATTCTTTCTTCCAAATCGTTGTAAGTAAAAATTTGTATACGTTCATTAGTCAGTTGCTGTTAAAAGGAGGCATAGGTTGGAATTTCGGTTTTTGTGACAGTTCTTGGCTTTTAAGGGCCAGGTAAAAGCTATTTGGTTGAGTGGTTTTGAATGTGAATATTTTTTGGTAAGAGAACGAGAGACAAAATGAAGGTTTATTTTACCATGGGAATTAGCCCAAGTAATTGATATGTACACTATACGTGGATTCATTGTAGACGCAAAACATTTAACCCAGACGAAAAAATAAGTATTTTTTTTTTTTTGCCTTTCCTTCTTCCCCTCCGGTAGGAAAGAAACTCGTCACTTTGGGTCTTGTCTGTCAGTTATAGTTATAGGAACTGATTTGCCCCACCGTGTGCAACGATTAGTTGAGATCGCCCCTTCCATAGGACAAGCTCTCAAGAAAAGCGAGATTTCACGTCAGTTTATTTTGGACAAGCTCTGAAGAAAAGCGAGATTTCACGTCACTTTATTTTTTTTTTTAGAGAGAGAGAGAGAGAGAGAGATTCTTTGTTCAAAGGATGCATAATTTTATCTCAGGAGCTGGATTTCTAGAAAAGATTGTTTTGACAAAATCGCTTATGTCTTGTAAAGAGAGAGAGAGAGAGATTCTGTGGTCAAAGGATGCATAATTTTAGCTCGAGAGCTGGGTTTCTAGAAAAGATTATGACAAAATCGCTTGTCTTGTAAAGAGAGAGAGAGAGAGAGAGAGAGAGAGAGAGCTGATCTAATAATGCTGTGCAAATGTACATGTAAAAGAAGGGACCAATATTTTGGCGTTCAGTTATCACAAAACCAATTTTCTGTTTTTGTATTTTTGTGTCCGAATGAAGTCGATTGATGAACCATAAATACCTCTCACAGGAACTTTCCGATCAGAATAATTAAATTGCTGTATAAATTGAATGTCTTCTCTTAACAGAGCTTTCCTCGGTACAAGACTATACACTTTGCCCACTTGATTTATTTTACTTTGAGTTGTCATATCTCAGTTTTCTTTGCCTTTTACGAGAACATCCGAAAGTTTCTCTTAATTACATTCCAAGAAGGGATTCAGATTTGATGATAAAAACTTCCTGGGTCAAGGCACGTTGCATTCCAATCGGAGTAACCGGAAGCAATTTTCGGGCAGAGAGATTTTTGAAATTGGAGTAAGATCAAAAGAAATTAAAACCACATTTCATTCAAATTAATGCGAAAGAACTTTTGCAGTAAGTGTTAGTTGTATTTTCCATTTCAGAACAAAAGACGAATTAAGAAAAAAAAATCATAAGGACAAATGGTTATTCTCCCTTGTTTGCAAAACTGAAAAAGTTAAATGAATGGATAATTAAATAAAACTATTTGCTCCAGTGCTGTCTTTCTCACGAAGAGGTAAATAACGTTAAATAACGTAAACAAACAAGAGAGAGAGAGAGAGAGAGAGAGAGAGAGAGAGAGAGAGAGACTGGAACCGGGAGATCGGAGCGGAGTCGAAGGGCAAATGGATCGAGCAAGCGGAAGGTCGTTAATCCATTTATCTCCCTCCAGATGCCACTTTGATCCACTTTCTACTCCATGGAAAATAGGGGGATGGGGAGGTAGGGGGGAGAGGCGTGTTGGGGGAGGTAGAGAATAGGTGGGGGGTGGGACGGAGATGGGTGAGGGAGAAGAGGAGAAGTGTTGGAGAGGACGTCATCGGCTTGGCCATTATTGTTGTCTATGTGAAAATGTTGTTTGCCCTCGTGCTGAGTACTGTTATGGGTTAGATGACAACAAGGTTAACGAGATGTTAAGATAGTTTATCCACTCTGTTACTCGTTCGCTTTATTCTTTTTACTTGTGCACTTCGTTGCTTGTAATACTTACTTGCATGTGTTGTGTACACAGTACAAATATATATATATATATATATATATATATATATATATATATATATATATATATATATATATATATATATATATAAATATAATATATATATATATATATATATATATATATATATATATATATATGTATATATATATAAATATATATATATATATATATATATATATATATATATATATAGAGAGAGAAAGCTTGATGTGTTTTACTTTTATAGCTTTGAGAGTTATAGATGTTAAATTCAGAATCTCTCTCTCTCTAACATTACATGATCATCCAAGTATTGTAAATGACATCAGCATCAATTAGGGTGATGAGGTCATTTGAGAGAATTAGGGGCATTGTAGTATTTCTGACCTACAGGACAATTTGCTCATTGTGCTCACTATTAAATGGTGAAAGATTTCCGTCACATCTGTGCCAGGACACCTTGGGACTTCACTCCTATAATTAAATATTCAGTTTCCTTCCTTTGTTGACTCGGAGCAATTGTCATCCAAAAACAGTTCTTGATTTTGCATTAGCAGTTTTTTTTTCATCGTTTTGGAGCAATTATCATCCCAAAGCAGTTCATGCTTTTCAAACTTTCTTGATGTTTTGTTTACCCGAAAGGAATATTATCCAAAAAGATCTCTTCCAAATTAAGAGCCGAGTGATAAACATATTTCATCCGACTTTCATGTAGATTTTCAGTTTGTTGTCGTCTAAGATATTCTTACTACCCGTGATGAGTTGTACATATTCTTATGAATATATCTATACTTTGATATATATGCAATGGTGCTAAAAAAGAAAATCTCGAAATCTAAATAACCTTATTCTTGCTTTTTTCTTTTAAATGACTGGTTAAGTCACATCAGCTAAAACGTGGTTTGAAGGCTTTTTCAGTATCAGAGTTTATACCGGGCAATTTTAATCGTACAGAATTGTAACTAATGATCAAGAAAGCAAAATTTCTCAGTTAATTTAAGAACGAAAGTTAACCTAATTTTCTTTCATGTATTTTGAACCTTACTTGAACAGAACTTATGATGGTAAAGAATTCAGTTTTTCTTCTAATTTCCTTACCAACGTGAACGGTGCTTTACTCCACGACATTTTGATTTTGCTTCTGAATGGTCCTCTTCCGTTGAGCTTTCAAATCACAGGAAATGTCCTGTACGGTATTAATAGAACTCTAGGGTAATCGTTCGCCATGTTTCACTATCAACTCTCTTCGTCAATGTCAGTATCTTTCTAGAATAAGTAGATTGGTCTTTTATTGTGTATGCATATAAATTCTTATATGTACATGCAGTATAGTATTGGTTGTCTGTAAATTATCTTTTGTGGTGTGAATTTGTTTAGGCGTTGACCCACATTTATTTTTCTTACCCAAGCTAACTTACGAAGAATATAAGAGAAAACGTTCAACACATTATTATTATTATTATTATTATTATTATTATTATTATTATTATTATTATTATTAGATATTATTAACTAATTAACTTAGAGGAGGCCTGAAAACTAGCAGCTTGCAAAACTTACTCTGCGAAGCGGAGTGCCCACGTGGGATAAAAGAGAAGAATAGAATAATGGTTGCGTTAGTGTAAATAAATAACAAATAGATAAAAGTAAATGATCAAGCAGTATATATTTAGCTGTTAACAAACAGGTAAGGGCAAATGAACAGACAACTACATGTACAGAAAATGATCAGTATTAATCCGACGAACTGAGGGGATGGGAATTGACGATTTAGAAGTTCTTGATTTCTGAGGATCATAGAAAAAAATATGAAGAACGCACCGCGAAGTAATGCGAACCCTTGCAAGTGAGAGCCTTGTGTATTCGGAGCAAAGTGGGCGTAATACACGGATGATAGTGGAATGTGGACGAAATAGATCCGCCCACAACCCCTGCCCTTCAGAACGGATGGGTGGTCGGCTGATGATGAGATGGGGAGGATGGGATGAGGTGGTATTTCTGAGTTGGATGTTAATGGGGCGTGCAATGGGCGGGCAATGGGGGGCAATGACTTGGCGATGCCCTAATGGGTATCTCCTTTGTTAGGGCCTCACTCCTGACTTCTTATTCTCTCTCTCTCTCCTCGCCGGAGCGTGGTACTTGGAGGAAATTGGAGACCATTTTTCAGTCGTTTGAGTTTCTTTATCCTTTTGACTATTTCTGTTTGGACGCGGCATTATTACACCTCTTCTTAGGTGTCTCCTGTTTTATATTGTCATTTTTGTACCCATTTGGTTGTTCGTTGATCATAATTATTCTTGATTAATGTGTTTTTAACTGTGCTCTTTTCTTGGGTAGGTTTCTTTCTTCATTTTTTCAAGGCGTGTTTCATGTTTATTTTTGCACATTTTGAATAATAATAATAATAATAATTATTATTATTATTATTATTATTATTATTATTATTATTATTATTATTATTACTGAATAATGATTAAGAAAGTTTGACTTCAAGGTTTTAATCTCTCTCTCTCTCTCTCTCTCTCTCTCTCTCTCTCTCTCTCTCTCTCTCTCTCTCTCTCTCTCTCTCTCGTTAGTTCATAGAGGCTCATAAATGCCTTTAAAAACTATTTCATCTCTTTTTAAATTTTTTGTCTCGGGTGTAAAATTTGTCTTATATCGGACGCATATCTCTCTCTCTCTCTCTCTCTCTCTCTCTCTCTCTCTCTCTCTCTCTCTCTCTCTCTCTCTCTCTCTCTCTCTCTCTCTCTCTCTCTCTCGCTATTGTTGTTGTTGTGCAAAGGCAGGCGCCCAGCTGGAAATAGTCATTCAACCTCGTAAATTCCTACTTAGCTCTGCCTCCTATATTGCCGTACCTCTACAAATTAGGACATACCACCTGATTGTTCCTCCTGCCAAGTATTATTAATAACACTGTTATTAGTATTGTAATGGATGGTTTGTAGCTGCCGGAATAAGTGTGTTGGTATTATCATTAGTTCCTAGTCTACAAAAGTAGCCGTATAATAATAATAATAATAATAATAATAATAATAATAATAATAATAATTAAATATTAATTATTATTATTATTATTATTATTATTATTATTATTATTATTATTATTATTATTATATCAAAACGCTTCAAATTTTCCTTTATAATAATATTGATAAAGGCGTATTTTTTAGGTTTAGATCAGGCTAACCCTGAATTCCAGAAAATGGAGAGAATCTTTTTGAAATGTGTTCCGACAAGAGCTTCGTTGTTGAAAATATGTTGGTTCTTAATTTCAAAAAATATATACGTCGTTGAGTATAGTTAGTAAAAATGTTTTTGATTAGTACGAAGGAGAATCATTGGTAGAAAAATGAGATGTGCTGGGTGGAATGAATACAGATAGGTTGATTGGTAAATGCGATATTATTATTATTATTATTCAGAAGATAAACCTATTCGCATGGAACAAGAAGCCCACCCAAGGGGCCATTGACTTGAAATTCAAGCTTCCAAAAAACACGGTCCTTATTAGGAAGTAAGAGAAGGTCAAGGGATTCAGAAAGAACAGATCAGACATATTGAAAAAGGAAAATAAATTAATAAATTAGGGAATAGATAACAGTGTATTAAAATGCAAGGAAAATAGCATCAGGGTTACGTTGCATCTGCGCTTGAACTTTTGAAGTTCCGATTGCACGACGTCTTCAGGTAGACTGTTCCTCAGTCCAGTAGAAAGAAAATGTCTTGAAGTCTAGTGGAATCCAAGAAATAGTGAATAGGGACAGTGTGGAAGGTGAAAGACTAGAGATATAGTTGACTCACAAAGGTGTTTATGACAGAGTGCTTCCCGTAGGGTGGTAGTGCGTCAGTGCACCTCATTCGGTGCACTGTAGGCATTACTCAAGGTTCTTTGCAGCGTGCCTTCGGCCCCTAGCTGCAACCCCTTTCGTTCCTTTTACTGTACCTCCTTTCATATTCTCTTTCTTCCACCTTATTTTCCACTCTCTCCTAACAATTGATTCATAGTGCAACTGCGCCCACCAGTTACACCTTTCAAACCTTGTACTGCCAATTTCCGTTTCAGCGCTGAATGACCTCATTGGCCCTAGTGCTTGGCCTTTGGCCTAGATTCTATTTTCAGTTCAATTAAGTCTTGACCGAGCGTTTTGATTTGTGTTAAAAAAGAAAGGAGAGATGATCTACAAAGTTTGCGGAGCAAGAAAAAGAGTAAGAAGTCTTCAGTTGGTTTTGGGGAGAGGAAGAGTGCTGCTAGGGATGCAACGGTTGGAATAAATGAAGGGAATCACAGCTCAGTCTCCTTTATGGAAGAGAAGTTTGGTTGGGTGTAATTGAAATCCGTTAAGCGTGCAAATTCCGTAAAGGTTTAGAAATTGTTATAGGGATAAATTTTATTTAGAAATGTATCTGTTCTGATGGTGATCTCTGTTATTGTCGTATTATTAGTAGAAGAACAATCCCAGACATATCAGGGAAGCAACATAAAAGGCCATTAACTTCCTTAGCAAACTTAAGGAGGAGTATAATTTTGTAGTAGTTGTGTTAATAGTAGTTGTAGTAGTAATGGTAGTAGAAGCAGTAGCAATAGTAGCAGTAGTAGTAATAGTAGCAGTAGTAGTAATAATAGCAGTAGTCTTCAAATGGAGCAACAAATCCACAGTTATGTTAATGTAGATATATTTAATGATAGATCTGTACAGATAGTCATAATAAAATTAGTAGGCATTTTTTTTTAGTATTAGATTAATCTAGATGCCTTTCTACTTGAAAATCTTTTTCTTACAGTAGCACTAGTAATAACTTTTGTAGTTTAAGTTGCAGTAATATTTGTCGTAGTATCATGAGTAACGGTCGCTGGTAGATTATTATTATTATTATTATTATTATTATTATTATTATTATTATTATTATTATTATTATTATTGATTCAAATTTCTAGTCTTGAGGTTTTCACCGGAGGATTCATCCACAGATGGGAGATGAAAATTAAATTAAGGTAAGTTAGAGAAGTTAGACATCTAGGTGAAAAGATTCCAGGTGGAAACATTGAAAGGAAGCAGTGAAACTTCTGGCCTCAGAGAATCTTTTGCACCGTATACTGCCCAAAAATGGCAAGGGAGTATCTACCATTTTTCTCAGTTTTGTATTTTTGCAGATACTACAGTCTTCCATCTTAGGGCCGCATACAGTGCGCCAGGCTTGGCATAGTGTAAGCTGGTATACACCCCTCTGCGGACTGGTGTAGAAAGCAAGAATTATTTTAATACAAAAAGATAATCGTCGTCCCCTGTAAAAGGATTTAAATTTTTTTTTTTTTACGTTTTCAAGTCGTGATAACCTTCACCAATTTGCATATATCGCGTTACGAAAGTAATTTTAGTGTACCTTGTTTTATTATCGTTATTATTCTTATTATTTATTTTCTGGTTATGGGGCGGGTAAGGGGGAGAGTGTGGGGAGGGGGGGATTTTGTGTTTTGTCCTGCATAGCGTATTCATCTCTCCGGGAGTAAAGAAACTTTCGTTGCTCTCCGTCAAAAGTGTAAATATTTTGTACGCTTCCTGTTGAAATATTCTTTTGACTAATAAACTTCGCTAACTTCTTCACCTTCAGTAAAACTTTCTCTTCTTGACCAGTTTGGATACTAATGGATGCTCCTCTCTCTCTCTCTCTCTCTCTCTCTCTCTCTCTCTCTCTCTCTCTCTCTCTCTCTCTCTCTCTCTCTCTCTTTCCAGGATTTCTTATGGCTCTCTCTTTTATCTTCTCAAAAGTTAGTCCTTACTTTCCCTTCTCAACCGATCTGATCCCAGAACTTGAACACGAGTGTTCAGTATGTCACAGTGACTTTGTACATTCGCTGTCCGCCTCCTCTCACAGCGATTTCACGAGAGAAACTTTATCCATATATCCTTGTTCGTACCTAAACTCAGTGCTTTTCCGTTATCAACATTTCTGTTTTCTGATCCGCAATTTTCCAATGAGATGCTGTCAGTGCATCTCGTCCTGTAGGCATTACTTACTAGCTGCAACCTCTCTCATTTCTTATAGTATACCTCCGTTCATAGTCTCTTTTTTTTCCATCTGACTTTCTACCCTCTCTAACAATTGTTTCCTAGTGCAACAGCTATGTTTTCCTCCTGTTACAGCTTTCAGACCTTCTCACTGTCAGTTTCCGTTTCAGCGCTGAATGACCTCATAGGTCCCCGCGCTTGGCCTTTGGCCTAAATTCGATGATCTATTCTAAACCCACAATGCGTCTCCCTTGTCAAGCCTTCTGGCAACTTTCCCATTTTCTCCCTCTAAATAATTTACCAATGTGAAACACCTCAAGTTCTCTCATTCTCCTCTCTCAAGTCTACCTCCTGCAGAAGGACAGTAATGCTACCTGCCCTGACCTGACGGTCGTTCACGCCCTGTTTAACCGTTTTTTATGCCATCGCGACGATAGAATTCCATCTCACTAATTAATACTTGAACTTATTCAAATATATAGACAGCCAGTTACGTCCGTAATCAATTCCCACAACCAACATCAAGTTTCTCTGCCGAACTTAATTCCACAAGAACCTCTCCATTCTCATTTGGTAGGGAGATTCAATTTGTACGTTCCATACGGAATTATGAAGAATAACGGGGTATCGACTCGTACTGATTCAAATCCATTAGGTGATGCCTTTCGAATAAGTCTTCCGTCTGTGTCTGCTAATATTTGTATAACAACTACTAGCTTGAATATACATGGAGTGAAACGCTGTCTCCGCCGGTAAATATTTGTGTTAGAGATCCTGGGAATAACTTGTAAGTTTTCCTATAAGGACTCCCCTTGATTTCCTGAAAGCTTTCATTGGGAGAACCGCGGAGGATCTTCTAGTTTAAAAGGAGGGAGAGAGAGAGAGAGAGAGAGAGAGAGAGAGAGAGAGAGAGAGAGAAGAGAACATTAATTCAAATGTTATTAACAAAAATTCTCTGTTGAAGACACATTCCTTGTTAACATTAAATGGTTGATAATGAAATTCTCGCTCTGTGTAGATGTCCCGTCATTACGGGACCGTTTTTTTTTTCGACCTTTCATATCCTATGAAAGCCTGCTCTTAGTCACTTTAGATATTGAAATGATCATTTAATTTAAATTTTTGGCCCACTATTTCTTTTTTTTCAGATTTTCATCACTTCGGAAGTGCGGCTGATTTTTGGCATTCTTACCTTTGGAAGATTCTCACTCATTTTTGGATTCTCATCCACATTTGAGACATCTTATTTTCTTTAATGTCATCTCCCTTTTAGAAATTATGGGTAAGATTTTGGTGATTCTATTTTTAACTTCTTCATCGGTCTTCATCGGATTCCCATCATTTTGGGTTTTCTCATCACGAAGCATCATTTCAATCTTTTTTTTTAATTCCAATCTAGTGAAAGATGTGTATCGTACGTTACTCAGGAGTTAAAAACAGTACAGAGTACGTTCATTGTCTCTTCGTTTTCTCTCTGCTCATATTTTCGGATTCTGTGCTGCTGAGTCTTGCCAGTAATAATAAGGAATAATACAAGAATAATAATAATAATAATAATAATAATAATAATAAGCTCGTAATAATAATAATAATAATAATAATAACAATAATAATTTGCTTGTTGACCCTTCACATAGGCAGTTCGCCACTTGATGAGAGGTAAGATTTTGGTGATGCTTATATTTTTTATATTAAGCCACAGAAACCCCTTCATATATTTCCCGTCCGAATTTAGTCCTTACAAAAGTAAACATAATAAAAGATATTATGAGGACATCTACAAATGCATAGGTCTTTGTAGATTAATAATAATAATAATAATAATAATAATAATAATAATAATAATAATAATAATAAATTTTTATAAATAATGTACTCAAAACTAATGAAAACTCGGGACCACTTTCGACTCCCACGTTATGGCGAATTCTTGTCCCTCTCTTGTAAAAAGTGTCCCCCATTCAGTTGAAAGTGGCCACACCAGCTTCGCGTTTGCATCCATAAACGCAGCCTGTTGTTCCTTGCGAGTCCAGGCCCGATACCCGAAACAAAAGCCAATGGACATTTTCACGTAAATGATGTCATTTCCGCTGTTCCGCCTTCTTTTCCGCATTACTGTTATTTTTATTGTTGTTGTTATGTTATTCCTAACTGAATTTTTGTGTTTGGCTCGCCTGTGGACCTGTTGGCGTTTACTCTTCTGTAATTGATACTTGTGGTGGTAACCGTGATCTCTCTCTCTCTCTCTCTCTCTCTCTCTCTCTCTCTACATGGACTAACCAGTGATCTCTCTCTCTCTCTCTCTCTCTCTCTCTCTCTCTCTCTCTCTCTCTCTCTCTCTCTCTCTCTCTCTACATATGTTTCATTTGACTACAATCCGGTCAAACAACTCAGACCCTCTCTCTCTCTCTCTCTCTCTCTCTCTCTCTCTCTCTCTCTCTCTCTCTCTCTCTCTCTCTACATAATTTTCATTTTGGCTACAAGTCCAGTCACCAATAACTCGAACCTCTCTCTCTCTCTCTCTCTCTCTCTCTCTCTCTCTCTCTCTCTCTCTCTCTCTCTCTCTCTCTCTCTCTCACATAATTTTTTCATTTTGGCTACCTCTCTCTCTCTCTCTCTCTCTCTCTCTCTCTCTCTCTCTCTCTCTCTCTCTCTCTCTCTCTCATATGTTTCCAGTCACCAACAACTCTCTCCTCTCTCTCTCTCTCTCTCTCTCTCTCTCTCTCTCTCTCTCTCTCTCTCTCTCTCTATTTTCATTTTGAGTACAATCCAGTCACCAACAACTCGAACCTCTCTCTCTCTCTCTCTCTCTCTCTCTCTCTCTCTCTCTCTCTCTCTCTCTCTCTCTCTCTCTCTCTCCCCCATTTTGACCAAAATGTTTCTCTTCTCTCTACGTTCCAGTCACAAACAAGTAGGTCAGATGTGCTCGGGAGGGATGAATGCCTCCTAATGGAATTAGGACGAATGATGATAATGATAACCTTACGGCATTTCATCAAGTCGCCTCTCGCTCCAAGAGGGTAGAACTGACAGAGGGGGAGAAAGGTAGCGTATAGGAAAAAGTGCCCCCGTTGTTTTGCATAATTAACGGCGCTATTCAGTCACGGAGAAAGGACGTCCATTAAGAGTGAGATAGAAGGTATCGTTCGTTCACTGTCGCTCATTTTGCTAGATCTCAGGCCTCATTTTCACTCGCAGGGACTCTAAAAGGAAGAAAAGGGATTCTATCTCTAATGTGGATGTCGTGCAGTTGAAACTTTAAAAGTTCAAGCGAAGGTGCAATGCACTACTACGCTGATGCTATTCCCCTTGCATTTTAAAACATTCTTAACTATTTATTAATTGTTTTTTTTTTTTATTTTAGGAAGTGAGATCACTTCTTTCTGTATTTCCCTTTAACTTCTTGTACTTCCTATTGAGCACCATATTCTTTGGAGGCTTGAATTTCAAGTCAGTGGCCCCATTGTTGGGCTTGTTCCATAAGAATTGGGTTCATCTTCTGAATAATAATAATAATAATAATAATAATAATAATAATAATAATAATAATAATAATTAATAATAATGCGTTCCATTGTCTCTTACATCAAACCACTTCACTAAAAGAAAAAAGACACTTTGTGGTATTTCAGTCCATTGATTTTTAGGACTCTGTTCGGTATCTCTTGATCTACTCTTGTGCGAGTCTTGTCCTTGTACGTTTCATTATTTATGTGGTTTTTGTGTATTTCTTTGTTTGTTCTACTTTTACATAACTGCACCTCCCCTTTCTTTTGAGAGTGAGGCCGTTAGGTTATTAATCATTTATTTGTTTTTTTTTCATCTAATTTTAAAACTGCTACAAAGAAAAAAACTACTTATCTTTGGAGACTCTCTTACTGGAAGAGGAAAAAAATGATCCTTTACTCTTCTTAAAGTTAACTGGGCGTGATGGAGTATGAGTTGGCTCAACAAAATATAGTTTCTTAACGTTTTGAACACGCCGGAAACTGGGCTCTTTTTCTCGGTCTTTTCGGGAGATCTATCGATGTGTGGGTGTGTGTGTTTGTGTGTGTGTGTGTCTGTGTGATGTGCGCGCGCGCGTTTTTATGGCCATCAGTGTACAGAGAAAGTTGGCTGGGAATGAATAAATATTAGAATATCCTCCTAATCATTTTGAGTGGGGGACGAGGAAAAAAGTTTTGCAGAATTAATATCAGAAGAGCCGAAGAGAGAGAGAGAGAGAGAGAGACGAACAGACAGACAGACAGACAGACAGACAGACAGACAGACTGTATCTACTTGATTATTTACCTGTGATACCTAACTTCACCATAACAGTCAACAAGAAACATTCCTCGCGTCTGAAGAAGATCGCTCTAATTTTTATTTCCCATTCTCTCGCCCATTGAAACGCCGTAGATAAAAGCGGGTTGTCATATTAGGAGAGAATCGAAATTGGTTTCCACGTCAGAAGTCTTCCAAAAGTCGCGTAACCAGAGCCTGGGTGGCCGTATGTCTCGCAACCAATTTGAGGCAGACGTTATCGACGAAGTGCTGCATCGCCCCCGCCTTGGGGAAATCTTTTTCTCTCCCAAACTTTCTCGTTCTTCATCGATGTCTTATTGCCCATGGCCTCTCCCTGTTTCGTCATTTATTTCGCGGTGGAACGTGGGTGTCGTGTTGGCGTGGGTGAAAAGTTGAGGGTGCATTGTGTTTAAATATGTGATGATTTAGGATATAGCGATGCGTATAGATGGTGTATTGAAGATAGTGTAACATTAAAGTGTCTCTTCGGAGACAAAAGATACGCGCGTGAAAGGGGGACCATTCAGTCCATTGCGTGGGAATTTCGCTGCAAGTATATTAACCTCAGTAAAGTATCAAGTTAAGGAGGGAACGAAGCGTAAATCAGCATGATACCATTAGCCAATATTAAATGGATGAGAAGGCTTGGAGACACGGTTTGACTTTACCGAAGTCATTAGTAGATTGGGAGATTATTCTTCGTAATTTGTTATACGAGTATATGTGATGAAGGTATCGTAATTCTGTTACGTTTTCGAGATTATTATTATTATTATTATTATTATTATTATTATTATTATTATTATTATTATTATTATTATTATTCAGAAGATGAACCCTATTCATATGGAACGATCCCACCACAGGGGCCATTGATTTGAAATCCAAGCTTCCAAAGAATATTATGGTGTTCGGTGGAAAAGAAGTAACAGAAGGTAATGGGACATACAGAAAGAGAAATGTCTGATTATCGAAAGTATTACGAAAAGGAATGTATTATGATGCTGTTGGGTGCCAGATGTGCAAAGCCACGAGAGACACTCAGAATAACTGCATAACGTGAGATTCTTCATGAAATAGAATGTATAATATTTAATGTAACCCGATACTGTTGATTTGAATATAGAATTTAGGCTAAAGGCCAAGCATTGTGACCTACGAGGTCATTCAGAGCTGAAGTGAAAATGGACAGGAAACGATTTGAAAGGCGTAACAGGAGGAAAACCTCAAAGCAGTTGCGCTATGAATCAATTGTTAGGAGAGGGTGGAAAGTCAAATGGGAGAAAGAGAATATGAAAGGAGGTACAGTAAAAGGAACGAAAGGGGTTGGCAGCTAGAGGCCGAGGGCACTACTACCCCCTCCCCGCCCCCTACGGGAACCCGATACTGTTACCTCCAGCAGTGATATGAATGAACTAAAACGCGAAATTCTATTGACAGGACATTTTTTCCACATCAGATTGTGCTCTGCTGGTTATATTAGGGAAAGCGATTGATCTTATCGATCTTTTGTATCTAATTTGATAGATCTGAAAAAACGATAGCCCTTCATTTTTACATATCAAAGGGCCTCTGATGAAAATTCAATAATGGAACCTCTCGGTAGTATATAGAGGCTCATAAATGCTTTTAAAAACTATTTTATCTATTATTTTTTTATTATTTTTGGTCTCCGGTGTAAAGTTTGTTTTATATCTGACGCATCTCTGTTGCATACCATTTCCTTTTGAAATTCTCTCTCTCTCTCTCTCTCTCTCTCTCTCTCTCTCTCTCTCTCTCTCTCTCTCTCTCTCTCTCTCTCTCTCTCTCTGGAGTGTATTCTGTAAAACTATAGACATTAACATCAAGATATGATGGAAGTGGAACGAGCCATGATTGTAGTATTGATTTGGTTATCTGGAAAATTTTTTATTACTTTAAATCTTTCGTTTTTAAAATTGCATTAGGACTTATTTGTACTTAGTTAACATGACTGATTATGAGCCATGTTCGTTGGCTGAATGAAAGGCGAGCCCCTGAAGAAAGCTAATACAGGCTGACCAATGTTTGATATACACCTCTCTTTTGAAGGCACTTTGACACTTCCAGGATATAAAGACCTTTAGATCTAAAATAATACCTATTTTCCGCCGCGATTTCAAAATATACTTCCCTTTTTTTTTCGACCTATTGTCTTCCATACTCGCCACATGACCAGATCACCTTAAAACATTCTGATTTATTCTTTTCATCACGTTTCTCCTTGTTTTTAATCCTGCTTAACCACTCTCTCTCTCTCTCTCTCTCTCTCTCTCTCTCTCTCTCTCTCTCTCTCTCTCTCTCTCTCTCTCTCTCTGCCTTTAGCTGCAACTTCTTTCATACCTTTTACTGTACATCCGTTCATATTCTCTTTCCTCCATCGTGCTATCCACCCTATTCTAACAATTGTTTCATAGTGCAACTGCGAGTTGTCCCTCCTGTTACACCTTTCAAACCTTTCAACTCCCAATTACCGTTTGAGCGCTGAATGATCTCACAGGTCCCAGCGCTTGGCCTTTGGCCTGTATTCTGTATTCCATTCCTCTCTCTCTCTCTCTCTCTCTCTCTCTCTCTCTCTCTCTCTCTCTCTCTCTCTCTCTCTCTCTCTCTCTCTTCCTTACCTCTGAGATTGCGTGGCGCCAGGTGTAAGCTTTCACGTTTCAAATACTTCTTTTGGGATGAGATTGCTAGCTTCAGGTCCATGCTCCCTAGTTGCGACCTAATACAGTGAACTAACTACCAAGTACGACTTTCAGATTGAATGAAGTGGCAGTTTTTATCTTAAAGATAACGATTGAATTAATTAGTCTTACAATATATTCATCTTGTATTCTCTGATATTTTATCCTTCGTGTTGAGATTCCCAATTGATATTTCTTTTATCATTCCTTAATTAGTATTGTTTATATATGTATATATATATAGCATTATACATATATGTATATACACATATACACGAGAGAGAGAGAGAGAGAGAGAGAGAGAGAGAGAGCCTCCGAAACATTGCTCACCGCCCAAGTCTCATGTTTCACATTGGGGTTTTAATGAACGCCGCCATTTTTTGAAGGCTAATGAACTAACCCATTCTTCATTTTATTTATTTATTTATTTATATATTTATTTATTTATTTTTATATTCATTCATATATTTTATATAGACTGGCAATCTTGGCAGCTACAGAACGACTTCGTGAATGACATCATTTCTCGTAATTAGAGCGCGATATTACTTCTGGAGTCTAAAGAACGAAACTAACCCCCTGGAAGCTAATGGACTCGTCGTCTCACGGGAGTTCATGAACGCAGCCAGTTTCTGAGACTTGCTTCGACATCATAAGTGTAAATGAATATGTTTGGGGACCTCAGATGCATTTCCCTTGTACTACCCTTGTGGTTTATGCCCCGTAGGGACGTAGTGCCTTCAGTGTGCCTCACGCGCTGCGCTGTAGGCGTTACGTAAAGTTCAATGCAGCGTCTCTTCTGCCCCTAGCTGCAACCCCTGTCATTCCTTTTACTGTACCTCCGTTCATATTCCCTTTCTTCCCTCTTTCTTTCCACCCTCTTCTAACAATTGTTTCACAGTGCAACTGCGAGGTTTTCTTCATGTTACACCTTTGAAACCTCTTGCTGTCAATTTTCCTTTCAGCGCTGAATGACCTCATAGGTCCCAGTCAATCTGGCTTGAAAACTCAAACGCTTTAAAAAAAAAATGGGTTAAAGTCACTTCGCCAAAACAGGGACGAATTGTTTAGTTTATTTTTTTTCTTCATACCTGCCCTCACAAAATTGTGCAGAAAGATTTTGTTCTTGGAAAAAGTCAGTTTTCCCTCTCAGACTTCCTCCCCCCCTCCCCCCCCTCCCTGTTGTCTCTCCTTCCCACTTGATTTTCTCAAGTGGCTTCCCTTTGAGGAAGCGAAATCAGATAACAGGGAGCGGTTTAGCTTTTCGCCACAGTGGAGTCCAAGATATAAGAAACTCTTTCTTGTTTTCTTTTTTTTTATATTTTATTTTCTGTTTTTCTTTATTTTCCTTATTGCTAAATCTGTTATATATTTTCGGTCGTTTTCTCTCGTTATTTGGTGTATTTGTTATATTTGTATTTGCGTATTTCCTCTATTATTTACTTTTTTTTTTTGTTATTGCCAAATCTATTTTATATTTTCATTCATTTTCTCTCGTTATTAGGTGTATTTGTTTGTGTTGTTTTATCTATATTTGCATTTGCGTATTTTCTCTATTGTTTATTCATGGCCTTTTGTGTTGTGGTTTATATATTATATATATATATATATATATATATATATATATATATATGTATATGTATATGTATATATGCATACATATGTATGTATACATACATACATTATATATATATATATATATATATATATATATATATATATATGTGTGTGTGTGTGTGTGTGTGTGTGTGTGTGTGTGTGTGTGTGTGTGTGTAGAGAGAGAGAGAGAGAGAGAGAGAGAGAGAGAGAGAGACATCTCTCGTCTCAGGTTTCACATTTCGTCTTTAATGAACGTCGCCGGTTTTGAAAGCTACTGAATGACCCGTTCTTGAGGATCGTTTGTATTTCTTGTAAACTTTTCTATTTGTCACCTCTTGGAGTATAAATAGCGGCTCCGCAATTGGAGACTAATGAACGCGCCAACGCCCACCCCTCCTTGGAGGGTTCATGAACGCCGCCATTTAAGGAAGTGACCTTTCTTGATGTCATGGTAAGGAACGAGGTTCATGGGAGACCTCAGAATCATTTTCTTTGTAGATTATACAATCTTTTATTATTTTTTTATATCTGATATGTTATTTTCGTCTTTTTATATCAAATCGAATTTGTTGGAGGGGCGTCAAATGTTGAAATTGATCTCAAATAGGGGATAATAAGATGTGAATCATTTTTTCTTACTCCTGAGAAGCTTGCTTGAAGAGGAAAAGAAGTATAGACTGATTCAGAGTCTAGATAAAAAAGATAGTATCTTTGAATACTGCAGTTGCCAATGAATTCAATAGGAATTGCATAAGATAGAAAATATTGTATGTATATTTATATATATATATATATATATATATATATGTGTGTGTGTGTGTGTGTGTGCGTGTGTGTGTGTGTGTGTGAAGCTTGCTTGAAGAGAAAAAGAAGTATAGACTAATTCAAAGTCTAGATGAAAAAAGATAGTATCTACGAACACTGTAATGGCCATTGACTTCAATAGGAATTGCATAAGATAGAAAATATTGTATGTATATTTATATATATATGTGTGTGTGTGTATATATATACTTATTACTATAAGAATCAGTATCGTCCGCGTTATCTTTATTCCAGTCTGATAGAACATGAAATTCGATTCCGTGAGTTTTACCAAATGTTTCGGCCACAGAAGGTCTGTTTTCACAACTGTTTTTTACCCTCCTTGCCGCTTGATTTCCGCAAGTGGGTTTAACTTCCTTTGGAGGAGACGAAATCAGATAGCAGGCTAGGGGTCTACCATCCGCCAGAATGGAGGACAAGATAAAGGAAACTTTATTTTTGGGGGGCGGGGGGCGGTTTCACGGTCTTTTATTTTGACTTGTCCTTATTCCTCTTATCGTTTCTCAGTATTGTTAGACTTTAGAGTTTTGTTTTGATCGTGTTGCTTTTATTTGATAGAATTATACACCAGTGGTGGATCAGTTGAGAGAGAGAGAGAGAGAGAGAGAAATTTCCTTTTCTTGATTCGTGTGTATTCTGGATTAATTATTAGAAGCCCACACTACTTCATCGTGATAACGCAATTCCGTGAAAATTTAGAGAGAAAGCAAGTGTATGCGTGTGTGTAATTGTACGTGTGTGTGTGTGTTACGGAAGATCCACCGACATAGAATGATGATAAGTGTTTATGTTTATCTCGATTGAGTTACATGAAGAATAACATCCGATTCAGCATAATCGCTGACGAAGACTTAATTAGGTATCGAATATACGTAGTCTTCAGTCAGGATATCCAGAAGGAAAATTAGGATTTTCGTAAATGATTTACATAAGCATACTTACTAATTGGTAAGTGCTGAAACGCCAGACGAGTTATGCCAGTTTAAAGGTAAAATGATTGTCGCAGCTTTTGTTGATCTTAAGCTATTTTTCTTTTGTTTTTTTTATTTTTTGTAAATCACCGTATTACATCGCTTCATGTATTTGTTCGCAAAAAGATAGAGAAAAATTTTATATACAAATACACATATACAGAGAAAGATTTTATTTACAGATACACATATACACACTCACATCTACTCATGCAGGGAGAAAGAGTTAGGATTTGATACCGAACAAGAAGAAGAATAGAGCGAAATAACTCTATGATTCTTCATCGCAAGTGATTCAGCTCTCGCCAGGCATCGCGAAGAATTCGGGAGAGCGACGCTGAGGAGGGATAAGAATACATGACAGGAGATGACAATTATCCTCTTCTTCCCAGTCGACGAATTATTTATGTCGTTTCAACTCGGGGTCGCAATTGGGAAGGAGAATCCTCGCATTTAGGGAGCTAACGGAACTCCCATTTGTTACGCTGTACAATTAATCCCCTGAGAGAGAGAGAGAGAGAGAGAGAGCGCATTATGCCAGGAATTGTTCCACCTTTTCCATATTCCTTCCGTTTTCATTTTCTTTATTCGTGAATAGTTTGGGCTATATTATGGAGCTCTCGGTGTTTTACCCATGACATTTACATTCCTAGAGAGAGAGAGAGAGAGAGAGAGAGAGAGATGGTCGGGATGGGAGGGGAAGACAGAGGCCGCCTCATCATAGCAATGTTCGTAATTATTTTGATAATGTGGCGTTGACAAACCAACCTTTCCTCGTAATTAAATATGCATATACTCTACTTCCATTCTTCCCACCTCATTCTGCAGCAGCCCCTAACCTCTACCCCCTTCCCCACACACACACACACGCACACACACACACCCCAAAAATGCCCTCAGAGTAAACCTGAGGTTTGGTGGGTTTTCTATCTGTCTACGCGAAGACATGGAAATGGGGTATTGACGGATTCCAGTGAAATTTTGGTGCAATTGTGGAACCATGTTTAATTTTAAAAGCTGGCGGAGGAGGTATGCCCTCACTCTGGGAGCGCCCTAACCTGGTATGGAATAGAGGCTATGTTAATAAGGCTAAAAAATAAAGTAGGAAATAAAAAAAAAACCGCTGGGAAAGCCGAGAGAGAAACGGCAGGTGTTTTAGAGCCTTTTATCAGGTGTCTGCCGTAAGCACTTTTATCCTGACGGTCCTCCCTCTAATTCCTACGTGATTTGTAGGCAGAATGAAACCGGCGAGGCTAAGACAGGACTTCTGTAAGATTCCTGTAAATCGTTCGTAGACTTGACAGTTCCCTGGAAGAATTTTTGTTGCCTGCCTGGAGGAATCTCCTTTCTCTCTCTCTCTCTCTCTCTCTCTCTCTCTCTCTCTCTCTCTCTCTCTCTCTCTCTCTCTCTTATACATTTATACTTTGATTATTTCCCTTTTCAAACTTTTAATGCAACATTTGATTAAAGTAGCCTACCACTTAGTTTCAAATTGTTTCCATATTATTATTATTATTATTATTATTATTATTATTATTATTATTATTATTATTATTATCCATGCTTTAGCCTTAAATAACATTAACAATTTCACCGAAGATTTTTTGTATTGTTGGTTCAATAAAACCGTGGGGGAACGTAAGTTCCAAAGCTCCACCTATATCACGCCGCGCCTCTTTCCCGCATGTTTAAAACCCCGGTTTATCAAAGACATCTCCATGAATTGCTTCCAGTTTTTTCCACTTTGTTTGTGTGTGTTGTGGTTTTATTTTTTTTTTTTTTACATCGTTTTTGGCTACTTAAGGCACGTGCCCAGAGACTCTGATGTGTCCAGCAGTTTATCATTATTTTAAGGATAACGACAGAAAATTTAATGGCTATGCTTCATCATACAAGATAACTAAATTACTGACTTTTATTATTATTATTATTATTATTATTATTATTATTATTCAGAAGATGAACCCCGTGCGTATGGAACAAACCCACCATAGAGGCCATTGACTCGAAATTCAAGCTTCCAAAGAATACGGTGTTCATTCGAAAGAAGTAACAGAAGGTAATGGGGAATACAGGAAGTTATTAGAAAACCAGATGAATTAACAAATTAATGAATAGATAAAAAATGTAAGTAAGATATTAAAGTACAGGTTGAATTGTATCAGGGTAGCATTGCATTGCATGTCCGCTTGAACTTTCGAAGTTCCAACTGCACATCCTCTGGGAGGCTGTTCCCCAGTCCAGTGGTGTGGGGAATAAAGAACCTCTGGAACTCGTATAAAACCAGATAAGGATATTGTGTCTCGGCGTACAGAAGATTGTGGAACATGGGCTGTGACACAAACCAGGGCTTAAGGGAGCCAAGTGTAACCCCTCAAATTACCAGACTGTTGCAGAAAGCCGCGAGGAAGCCGTCAAAAAGTGTGCAGAGTCTAAGCTCTGCTGCTCTGGCCGATCCTTAGCTTGTTCATTGGTAAATCCAGAATTCTTATATGGTTTTTTTTTATCAGGACTGACACACACATATATGTATATATACTTATATGTGTGTGTGTGTGTATATATGTATATATATATATATATATATATATATATATATATATATATATATATATATATATTATATATATATATATATATATATATATATATATATATATATTATGTCAATATTATACCATAAATATCGCTTGACACCTAATTCAAATTGGTAGTTGGGTGGTCAAACCCCGCTGTTGATAATCGGGCTTCATGTTTGTTATAATATAAGAAATTCACTCGTGTTGATGCGACAAACATTCACATGTGTGTGTGTGTGTGTATATATATATATATATATATATATATATATATATATATATATATATATATATGTGTGTATGTATGTACAGTGTATGTATGTTCTTATGTATGCAGGCTTTATGTACCTCATAAGACCCAAATAACGTAAGAGCGTTCGAACGTAAATTGAATCAACACTGAACATCAAGACCCCACGTCCCAAGCTATTCCTTATCGGTCGAGTTGCCATCGAATGCATATCACGTCTTCCCTGGAGGTCAGGGAAGGAAAATGACAGTCGTGGAGGCCGCGAGAGAGAGAGAGAGAGAGAGAGAGAGAGGCCTGGGTATTTGATCATGACTTTAAAGGAAAGATTATTGCCTGAATTCAATTGCGTCACCTGAATGAGAAGGAGAAAAGGAGGCGTCGCCGTTGCCATGGGAACGGCAAATGAAGTTCTCCTGTGATAAGTTAGGCAAGGAAGACTCTTTCTCGTCAGTGTTCTTTTTCTTTCTTTTTACTTTTTTTTTTACGTTTTCGTCCGTTCTCTTTGTTTTAGGAGTGATGTAAGATAAGGGACGTCCTTCAGAGACCTTGCCTTTGCAAAAGAGGTCTTTCATTTGCGTTTGCAGGACCGCCATTATCGCAGCGGCTAAAAGAGAGCGTTTACTTTCCGTGAAGGCTCTCTCTCTCTCTCTCTCTCTCTCTCTCTCTCTCTCTCTCTCTCTCTCTCTCTCTCTCTCTCTCTCTCTCTCTCATAACTGGGTGCCAAAAGTTTGTCATCACAGTCTGATCCTCCCATTTCGTTGCTGTTTCTGTTGTGTTGCATTCATGCTGTTTATTATTTATTCTGACTCGATTAACCTTCCGTTTTTGAAAAGTCTGGTTAGGTCAAATCTTTTCTTCTTATTGGGCCTGATTTTCCTTTCCCGTTTGTTCCATCTTTTATTAAGTTTTGTCTAATTAGGATCAATAAATTGCCAGCACCCCTGGCATACCAGTGAGAACAAAAAATGTTGGACTGAAGCATCCGCTGGTCTGTATAAGTGACAAGAACAAAATTCTTTATTATCGTCTTTCTTATCATTATTATTCAGAAGATGAACCCTATTCATATGGAACAAGCCCACCAAAGGGGCCACTGACTTGAAATTCAAGTTTCCAAAGAATATGGTGCTCATTCGAAAGAAGTATAAGAAGGTAAATTCAGAAAGTTATTGGAAAAACCAGATAAATTAACAAATTAATAAATAGATAAAAATTTAAGTAGAATATTAAAATACAAGTTGAATTGTATTAGGGTAATATTGCATCGCATCTTCGCTTGAACTTCTGAAGTTCCAATTATCATGACTTTCTCTGGGAGGGTGTTCCACAGTCCAACGGTGTGAGGAATAAAGGTCCTCTGAAACTGAGAAGTTCGACAGCGAGGCACATTTGTTTGAAATTTGAATATTTAGTGTCAGAACCATCCGAGAAAAAAAGATTGAATTGTTAGTCCAGGAAAGAAGTTGTTTTTTTTTAATACCCAGTTTCAAAAGTGAAAATTTTGTGGCTTGTGTCGAGATCTTTCATATGGGAGTAGGTGACATCGTAACAACCTACTCTCTCTCTCTCTCTCTCTCTCTCTCTCTCTCTCTCTCTCTCTCTCTCTCTCTCTCTCTCTGAGTGCGAGATGGCGAAGGATATACAGGTTTTCCATTTCCATCAGCCTTTATCGAGAGAAAGAATGTTTCATAATAAAAAAAAAAGGGGGGGGCCAAAAGTGAAAAGACTGAAAATCTGTTATCTTTTGTTTTTTTTTCCTCGTCGGATGTCCTGAATATTTAGCCTGATGCACAAAACTAAATCTTAATCCTTTTGCGTTCCTCGACAAAGTCAATGGTGTTTGTAGAGTACAATAAAAAATAATAAAAAAAAAAAGATTTTTGCTACCAGTATGGAGTAGAAAGAGAATTGTTTTTATTCAAGTGCGTTCAGAGGATAAACTAATGAATAGGAAATTCTCTCTCTCTCTCTCTCTCTCTCTCTCTCTCTCTCTCTCTCTCTCTCTCTCTCTCTCTCTCTCTCTCATTTATTAGGAAAATGCTGATTGGAAATTTAAAATCATCCATTCCATAAGAGGACAGGAAACTCTGACTCAGTCACTTATCATAGTTATTATTATTATTATTATTATTATTATTATTATTATTATTATTATTATTATTATTATTATTATCGAAAGACCTCGAAAAATATTTGTATATTTGGACGGTAAAATTTTTGTGATTTTTTCTTTCTTTGTCAGTACTGTATATTATTATCAATAAAAATAAATGTTAAAAGCATTAGCAACCCTTGGCATAGTTTGAAATAAATTTATGGTGTCAAAATAGACGGAGAGCAAAATACTGATGATTCTGAATTGCTTGTTAACATCACAACTGCTTGTCGGGTGGTTGTGCTTCCTTCTTAGATCACGTCCTTTATACAACTTTGGTCATTAAATGAAACTTTAGCGGCTGAGCAGTTTGCTTCAAACTCTCCCTTTCCCCCCACCCCGCCTTCCTCCACTCCCGACTCATACCAGTGCAGTAAAATTCTCCCCCGCCCCTTTCATTCATTTAATTGTCCGGGTTGCATTTTCCCGAGAGATAACCGAGTGCTGGGAGGTTTCCCTGCAAAAAAGCGGGACGCCATATCTTAAAAACTAACCTTAGAATTTTCTTGAAAATAATCTCATTATGTTTCCCACACCCAAGCTACTAATCGAACATCAATGAGGTACTAATCTAATCTAACCTAACCTAGGAGCATAGTAAAAAACCGGGGCTGGTGCAACACTAGCATATTTCAAGAATTTGCACCCTGGTTTTCAAAAGTTGAAGCGGTCTGTGTTTGATATTTCATTCGCTGACTGGGAAGTGGGAGAATGCGTTAATCTGAATCCTTTCAGACTTTTACGATAGTTGACCTGGTAAGATTAATCTGCCCTTCTCGGTTGGCTTTCGTCTTTTATTGCGGCACATTTCTGGTCACACCTGACCTGCAGGGACTGCTGTAGGCTTTTCATATTGTCCGATCCTGGGTCCTCAAGTTCCCAAAAAAAACGGAAGAGTTTAACATCTTATAAGCCTTGACAGTTTTCTTTTTATTTCATGGAGACCCGAACTGGCGTCTTCGTGTCAGAATCCAGCACGCTATCAACTTATCCACACGCGAAGTTGATTGTTCTGGTCGGCCATCTTATCGTTCAAGTTAAAACGCAAGAACTTGAAGGTAATTAACTCGAACGACTTTTAACTTGTGTTGTATCATTCACCAACGGTCTTCAATATGAAGAACCTTAACTTTAGCGCTCCTTAATCTCCCAGAAGCCAATATGTCGATGGAGTTTGATGTCTTGAACGAGAGAAAAAATAACAAAAAGAAACTAAGATAAATAATAATAATAATAATAATAATAATAATAATAATAATAATAATAATAATAATAATAATCCAGCTATCCCAAAACTATTGTATTTTCACGTCTGTCAGTAAATAAATTTGCCACCATAACTTTTCGTCTTTTCATCATAACAGTGGCCTCGATGACCAAAGTCGTTGCGACACCAGATTACATAAAGCGATCATTCAGTCAGTAATTCAAACGTCGGATCTCTCAACGGGCAAAATTCTTTACAAATATTTCTTCAGAAAAATAAAGTTCTATAACGTTAGACGTCTTTAACGAGAGAAATTCAGTAGAAGGCTACGAGTCTAGATGTGTGTATCAAGAACGTAGAAGTTCCATAGAAATTATTCTGCTGTGAATTTCCATGCTGTTAAAATGAAAAACAAAAATGACACGCTTTTAGTGATGTCTGTAAGATAAAAAGTAAGACGCTTTGATGAGCCTAATATATTTAAAGTTTGATGGCTTACAAGGGGCAAACGTTGGCACAGTTTTACGCCATTAAAAAGATACGGACTTTTATAAATGTACTTCTTTTTTCAGAACATCACGCCTTAATTAAGTTAGATATCCTTAGAGAAATGAAAACGGAAGTCGCCTTCAAGGAGAAGATTCCAAAGGCCTCGAAGCGAAGCTTAGCTCCAGCGCCTCGGATTCTGCGAATGTATTCTCACTTCTTCCTCAAGTGTCTGGAAGATTTATGTCTCACAGTCGTGAAATATAATCAGTCAAGAGATGGCCTTCTCGGAGGAGGAATGGGGAAATGAATCTCTCATTGGGAGGAGGATGAGGAGGAGGAGGAGGAGGAGGAAACGCAAAGAGAATTGCTGCCAGAAAGGCAACGCTGGAAACAGCTAAACAACAAAAACTTTATTATGGGAAGTTTGGCTAGCTGTACAACCTGCGTCTTGTAGGCCCAAAGGAACGATGTTGGCCGGTGTGAATGACGTTACGTTATGTCATAGTCAGCTGGGAGGCAACCGTGTGTCCTTATATATCCCAAGCCTAACTATAGAGAATGATAACGAAAGGATACTGGAAGAAAGGGCGTTGGGTCCTTCTCCGAAAATATGGATTCGCGTTGTTTAAAGGAACATGGTTTTGATGGAAGTGCACATTGCATTGTTTTGGAAAGATTTATATTTCACAAGTGCATCATTGCAGTGCTGTTTGGGAATATCTATACTGCATCACTGCAACCTCTTTAATTTTACTCTTGGCCGTCAGTAGGCAAAACAAGTAAAAAAATACGCCGAAGTTTCTTCAGCGTAGTCGAGTTTTCTGTACAGCGTTTAATGCTGTATGAAACTCGTCAGCCACGGCCCATGAAACTTTCAGCCGCGGCCCGGTGGTGGCTTGTGTTGTTGGCATCTATAGCGGTGTCTAACATCAATCTTTATTAGAATAAATACTACTGAGGTTAGAGGGCTGCAATTTGGTATGTTTGATGATTGGAGGATGGATGATCAACATACCAGTTTGCAGCCCTCTAACCTCAGTGGTTTTTAAGATCTGAGGGCGAACAGAAAAAGTGCGGACGGACAGACAAATAGCCATCGCAATAGTTAGCCATCGCAATAGTTTTCTTTTACAGAAAACCAAAAATTTACAAAAAATTTTACTGTCCAAATATATACAGTAAATATTTATCGACGTCTTTCGAGAGTTTATACTTAGAGTACATAATAATAATAATAATAATAATAATAATAATAATAATAATAATAATAATAATAATAATAATAATAATAAGTGACTGAGTCAGAGTTTCTCGTAGTCTTCTGGATGATTTTGAATTCCTAGTCATCGTTATTCCAATAAATGAGAGAGAGAGAGAGAGAGAGAGAGAGAGAGAGTACAGTTATACAAAATCTACTTCATTTGCTCATCAATCTTGCGCCAATACTATTAGGCAAAAGGGGATCCACACCAAGTCCTTTCTGAAAACCTCTCAAAGAGGTATTCATAATTCAAACCACCTAATAATTTAGCAATGAAATCAGCTGTTTTGAATAGCCCTATTAGGTCCATATTTAGAAAATGAAAAGAAAACCTGCCATTACAAAAATTAAATATATAAAAAAGTTTTCAATTTCCCACTTCCTTTCAGTCTCACTAAAGATAGCATATTGAATAGCCATAACGTGCCAGCTGTTTGTTTAAAAAGGAAAAAAAAAAGTACAGCATTACCATGAATAAGAACCTTTTGAATATCACATATTTTTGTTCCCAGATGTTATTTTTCCGCTGTGGACGGAAGAAAGAGACTCGAATATTTGAATCATCGTATAGGTTCTTGAATTTTGAAGAGCGAAGAGGTTTTAAAGGGATGTTCAAGGGACGCCGAGTTGTTGTTCAGAAATACAAAAGGAATCGTGAGAGCAGAAGTTTTGTAAATTAAAGAAAAAAGATGAGAAAAAAGTTGGTATTATTTTTATTGCTATTCAGCGCGGACTTACATATATCTGTATATATTTGAAATGGATGTGTGTGTGTGTTCCAGCATCACTCTGAAAAGCATTGAGCAATTTCAACCAAATTTGGTATATATATGACTTACTGTCTGGAAGAGAATACTGTGGGGATAAGACATCAATAGCACCAAAGGGTACCAAATGGGGTGGGGGTGGAAAGGGCTTCCCTGAAACATGGTTGGTTCTGCCCGTAGACTTAGCAACTAAATAAATTCTCCGGGTTTATCACACCTCATTTCGGTATACATATGCCTTACTATCTGGAAAAGAATACTGTGGGAGATAAGACGTCACTGGCACCAAAGGGGGTTGGGGTGGGAAGGGGGTGACATGTAGAAATAACCGAAAACGCTGAGATGAATAGTGACACTCCTGATGTCCTTTAAGTCGAAGTTCAGCCCTTAGGAAGTGAGGAGGGTGAGAGGGGGTGAAAAATAAAATGTGAAAAATGACAGATATTAGTGTCTAATCCATAATTTTCGAGGTCGCTGAGATGAATAGTGACACTCCCGATGCCCTTTAAGTCCACGTTCAGCCCCGATAGGAAGGAGGGGTGAGAGGGAGTGAAATATAGAATGTCAAAAATGTTGGGCATTGTAATTGAAGTAACTATCTTAACAGGAGAGGGAGAGGGAGAGAAGTGAGAGAGAGAGAGAGTGGAGAGGGTGTTAGGGAGGAGAGAGAGAGAGAGAGATCTGCCTGCTGCTTTGTCCGATTTTCGAAAAATCGGATAGTTTTTTTTACTAAAAACTGTGGAGCCAAGATAGAAAAAAAACAGACCCAAAACAATTGCAGATAAATGCTGCGAAAAAAACCAGCATATGTCATCGGAACGAGGCCACCTGTTGTAGGACACCCAAGTGAAATACTGCAGTGTCAGCTGTTTATATTTTGCCCATTTGTTTAAGTCAAGTTTATCATGTTTTTTCTTCTTTTGTTGAGCTTTTCCTGCGGCCAGGAAGGTTTCAGATAGAAATCAGTGATATAGCCGTGATGTAGACGGCTCTTTCTACTTGATTGTTGGAAGTTAAGTCAAACGAAGTGACGGTTTTTCGGTAGAGGTCAGATTAAACTTGAAAATATCTACTGCAGATCGCGTTTAGCATAAATAATCATTGATTATTTTCAGTGATTACTAACTAAACGGTCTGGTCTAGCCCAGGCCCTGGGAAAGAAAGGAAAAGAAAGGGTAGGGGGAAGGGTAGTGTTCAAGTCTTTCTGAAACATACACCTGACAGTAGATACGTCAAGCAGTGAGCTTCAAAATCTTTCTAGCCGTCGTTTAGTCCGGCATTAAGAGGACGTATCATGACGGTTTGAGGAAAGGCATTGCAGTTTCCTCTGTTTACAGCTGTTTTTTTTTCAGTTCTGCATAGAGAATAGGCATTAAAGCGCTTTTAAGAATAACATTGCGTTTTGTTTTCAAGTATTGCAGATTGTTCAGATTGCAGCTTTTCAGTCCTGCAGTACAGGCAGTTAATCAGCAAACTGCAGCTCCCTCAAGATCAACCTGAGACTATCCTGATTTAGCTATCTTAGGTTATGATAAGACATCTAGACACAGATTAGGAAAATTGGCAGTCCAGCGGAGGAAGTGAGTGAGGGAGGAAAGGAGCAACCTTTTGGGACATAAGTAAAGAAAGCAATAGAGAGAGAGAGAGAGAGGGAGATTCTGTTAATTTTCCAACCAGTTGTGAGAATGACTTCAACTGTCGTCAGTTTTCTTGTGTAACTGCTGAAGATGCAAGAGTGAAGTAGTGAAACAGCTGCGTGTGATTTTACAAATTAAATTAATATACCTGTTTTCCTAGATGTGCAACATTCATATTATCAGTGACACCCGGAGGAAAGAATGCATGTGCAAAAATGTAAGACATAACATGGAAATAGGAAGTGGTGAAAAATGTTGCTTTCAACAGGAATTGTTTTTGGAAAATTATGCACTTTATATATATATATATATATATATATATATATATATATATATAAATATATATATATAAATTTATATTGTGTATATATATATATATATATATATATATATATATATATATATATATATTTATATGTATACAATCCTTTTTATTCCCTTAAAGAATACGGTACAGGCCATACCAGAGAATAGACTGCCATATATAGAAGCCAATAAGTTTACACACCATAAGCCAGAAATTGAGTCCCATCCCTTTTATACCCCGAGAAAATGTGTATACGTCACTTGTTCGCGGCAAGAACATCTCTTTCATCCTTAATCATTTCCCATCGTTCTCTTACCACCCAACAGATGGCGCGGACAGTCCTTGTAGTGCTAATGGCAGTTCTGGTGTTGATGGCCACCGTGAGCCACGCCCGCTACCTACCAACCCGAGCAGATGATTCTCGCATGGAGGAAATCAGAGAGATCCTGAGAGAGGTAAAAGGTTTTTTTTTTTTTTTGGACCTTCGCTTTTCCATATCGCGGTTTTTCTGTTTTTTTTTTTTTTTTTTTTTGAGCTGCATGGACTTTGTGGAAGATTTTTTAGATCTTCGCTTTTTCATATTGCGTTTTTTTTTTTTTTTTTTTTGCTGCATGGATTTTGTGAAAGATTTTTTGGATATTCGCTTTTCCATATCGTGTTTTTTTTTTTGTACTACATGGATTTTGTAAAAGATTTTTTGGATCCTCGCTTTTCCATATCTTGTTTTTTTTTTTGGTGCATGGATTTTGTGAAAGATTTTTTGAATCTTCGCTTTTCCATATAGCGTTTTTTTTTTCCTGTGTGGATTTTGTGAAAGTTTTTTTTTTTTTTTGGATCTTCGCTTTTCCATTTTTTTTTTTTTTTTTGTGCTGCATAGATTTTCTGAAAGATTTTTTTGGATCTTCGTTTTTCCATGTCGTTTTTTTTTTTTTTTGTGCTGCATGGATTTTGTGAAAGATTTTTTTGGATCTTCGCTTTTCCATACCGCAATTTTTATTTTTATTTTGGGTGCTGCATGGATTTTGTGAAAGATTTTTTGGATCTTCGCTTTTCCATATCACGAATTATTTATTTTTTTCCTGCATGGATTTTGTAAAAGGTTTTTTGGATCTTCGTTTTTCCATATCGCGGTTTTTTTATGTGTGCATTTTTTTTTGGAACCCGTTTTTTTAACCGTTTTTTTAATTGGGACGTGGTCCCCGGCCTCCCCCTCTCTCTCTCTCTCTCTCCTTCTCTCTCTCTCTCTCTCTCTCTCTCTCTCTCTCTCTCATCCTTATCTGAATCATAAATCTTTTTTTCGGAACTCTCACTGCATTTTTATAACTTCAGTTTTATTTTTCGTTGCTTGATTTACCGTTTTCTTATCATTTAAATGCACGATATTTAAGGTAAACAAAACTTACTTTTTTTTTTACTAGAATATGTTGTGAATGCAAATTTAAGATTGTAATATTTATTCTTTTGGTGCCTGTTTAGAATTTCAATGCTCTTCTCAGGCTAACAAAATTCACAATGCATAAATTTTAACTTTGATTCGATATTAATTTGAAAAAATAACGTAATTCTCCAGTGGGATCTTCTTTGCTCCGTATTATAGTATTTATCAATTTTGCAGTGATGTTAAAAAACAAGTAAAACTAGTAGAAATTAAATGAATACAGAAGACTTTTTTTTTAACGGGATATAGGGGAACCTGGCGGTAAATATCCACAGACGATATCTTGGAAGCCTCTGCCTTGCTTCTGAGTGGCCTCTGTATTGTAACAATCGAAAGTAAAACAGTCTCTGACACTGAGATATTGTAATGAATATCCAAAAATGTCATCCAAGAACAACTGTTTCGTAGAATTTCACTAACTAACGAGACGAAATAAAATCAGTGACGGCACACTTTAAAAATTAAAAAGAATAATAACATAAAGAATGTTACTGCATAAACAGTTCAGTGACGACTCGCCAATCCGCCAATCAAGATTACCTTCAGTGTTTTCGGCCGAGGATATTTACCGTCAGCTGCAAAAATACAGAAGAATCTTTTGAATTCTTCCATCTAAGATTATTAGATTATCCCTTGGGATTCCTGCATTCCGTCTTCTGTGACTTCTTTTCCTTCCAGGTCCTTTAATTCTTGGCCTCTTTGTTCCTGCCTTTATCCACCTCACTTGATGCTAGTCTTCTGATCCTTATGCTTTCATCCAGCTGATTTTATCTAGTTATCTGGCTCCTCTGATACTCCTTTAATCCATCTCCTCTTATTTTCGTGTAACTTTTTATCCGTCTCCTTTAATTGCGGATTGAATCCAACCTCTGTGATTTACAACTACTTTCTTTTATTTCTACTCCGCTTCAACTCCTTTAATCGGTGTCCTCCTCCCGTCGCTGGCACAGATCCTGGAACGCACAGCCGACGGCAGCAGTAGCAGCCCTGGCAGGTCCTCCACAGGCTACGGCTACGACAAGAGATTCATCTACAAGAGGTCCGTCGGAGGCGACGCCGCCGCCAACATGGCCGTCGGATCCTCCTCCGGCCTCAGCGGCGAAAGGGTGGCACCTCTCTACAACCTAGCGCAGTAATATCTTCCTTTGACACAAAAATAAAATAAAATAAACGAAAAACTAAACAAAAAATGTTCCTTCCACGTCCCGGCACCCACCCCCCATTCCTCCCTCCTCCCTGTGAGACCTCCTCCTCCTCCTCCCCCCTTCCTTCCCCAACACCCCCACACCCCATGACCTAAGGCCCCTCCCACAATGTTTATTTGTCTGTTTGTTTATTTGTATGTGATGGTGATTACTCCACTTCCCTCCATCCCTGTGGTTTCCTCAAGACGCGATGGTACGAGCGACTTTTTATTTCTTCCGTTTTGATTCTCCATCTCGTTTCTTTCAACCATTGGCTGCTTTGCCGAGCTTTCGTCTCTTCCCCATTTTCATTTTCCCGAGTTTCAGTTATTTCCTAAAACCTACTGTCTTCCAAAATCAAGATACCCAAAGTTCACTCTCAGACTGGACCTCCTGACGCGGACGCAGGTGGACTGAGACCTTTCTCTACATCATCTACAGCAGCACAAGTCCATGGACCGATGAACAACCAATCTGTCTTGCAGCCAAAAAAAAAAGGAAATGAACCGAGCTTACTTTTGTGGATTTGTTGCATTTAGTATTAATTACAATAAATGTATCTCTTTATTCAGTATTTATGTTACTCTCAAACATATTATGTAATTGACGTAAACAAGCAATTAAACGTTGTGTGTAAGAAGTTTCATTCTGTTAAAAAGTGAGTATTGTGTTAAGAAAATCTATTTACATCTTTAATTCTCATTAGGCTTAGCGTAAAGGCGAATGTAAATGTAAATGTATACAATATATATATAATATATATATGTATATATATGCTCCGTTGCACGGTGTATATATATATATATGCTATATGTATATATATACAGCACATGCATAAATAGTAAAGTTGCTGCATTTAAAAAATGATTGAAGTTGTGTTCCTGTAACCACCAACGAGCAAAGGAAACTTGACTTACCTTGTGACTGACAACTGTATAATTATTGTTCCAGTGGAGTTGATGAGTAATGACCATATCTGAATATCATTTCATTTCATGTATGATTCTTAAGGAACCTATTGTGATTATCATATTTTGAAGTGACTTTTGATTCTTAGCAATAAGACTTCTTTCCTCTTCTTATTACTCTCACTTTTGTCATAATTTTCTCGAAAAATCAGTGTTGCAAGTGGCCTGTCAGTTGAAAGTCATTCAGAGCTTCAGCCGCAGAGACTTCGCCTCAAGTTCTACCATAACTGAGAACTGAATTACAAACAGTTGACTGTCTTACTGCTAAAAGCCACAGAGACAGAGATAAACAGTCTGTTTAGAGGCGACACACAGCACCGCCCTGTTTCAACCAAGGGACTCAGTTCTTTGGATTACTTACTGATCTCTTGAGTGACAGTGTCGGTTTTGTTCTTCGAGAAGAAACGAGGAATCAGCAGCCATCTTAGATTGCCTTTGTATCGTCACTCCACATTGCTTTCAACCTCATCTGTGAAAGCGCTTTGTCCAGTGGCGTTACAGACGGTGTTGACGGATGGTCCTGCCAAGGAGGTGTTGGCATTCAAACAGAGAATGAGGGAATTCGACTCTCGTTGGGTTAATCAAGTTTAACCAGCGAGGGAAAGAAAGTGAAATTGATAAAACGCAACGTCAAGCAGATTGGTCATTCCAACAAAAGATATGAGACCAGAAGACGTGTAACAATACCTTTTACATGTTTCATTCTTGTAAGAAGTTGCTGACTCCCGAGAAACACTGAATTATCCCACCTCCTTCACAATCATTTATTCGTTCTGTTGTATTTTTTTGCATGTAAAACTGGAATAATTATGGATTGTCATTAATTGTTAACTCTAATGGAGAAGAAATTGTACTGACTACTTTTACATTAGGGATGAGATTCTTACTTCTGGGTTTCTTTTCTCAATCTTGTTTCTTTTCAGCTTTCGGCTGTTTTTTTTTCTTCTTCCCTTTAATTACAGCTTTCCCAAGAATCAGTTTCTCGTATTTTTTTTTTTTTTTGTATTTCATTCTGAGTCTCCCTAGAACATGTGTTAGTCGTTCCAGAAGTACCAGAGTCGTTGTTTGTGAAGTAATATAACTATCACTGAATATATATAATAAAACTAAATGTATATTATATAGGTGTGTGTTGGCAGTATGTAATTTCCTTTTGTTTCTTCTCATATTGTGTATGTACTTATGTACTCCTGAAGTTTAGGCCTATGACTCAGACCAATTGCAGCTTTTGGCGTGAACTTCAACCTTGAATAACCTGGAAGAAGGATTAGCAATTTCACTCCTGAGCTTAAGGGGGACCATTGTCGTCTCTCATTATAATTCAGACCATGGCAAAGGAACAGTGTACAGTCGATCTTGAAGCCATCCAGTGTCCTTTAAGACTTGCATTTCACTTTGGTGTCGTGTCCTTTTGAAGCCGGCTTGAAGTCCGCTGCACGTAGCAAGCCAGCGTACAGCATATATACGCCATTCGAAAGATCCCATCCCGAGGACAAAAGTCACCAGCATGTGAAGGTCATTTCTCTCGCGACAAAGCGTCATTTCATCTGTATACCTTCTGATTCGTTGACTGGCAGTCAAAAAAAAAAAAAAAGTCAATTATTGTCCATCAGGTTTAATGAGCTTTTCGGGGGGCGGGTGTAGGAGGAGTGTGCGCTGAGAAATGTCTGAACATGCTGCAAATTGTACGCTACAAACCATTATCATAATAAAATCTCTCAGGCTGGAAGTCTACTGTGTTTTCATTCCCTTCTCTTAATTGCCTAAGCTCTCTGAAAAAAAAAATGGTGAATTTGATATACATGAAATAGAAGCAGGTAATGTCAATAAAGCAACAGTAAAATCTTTTTTACTGAAAACGCACTCTCGACTTTGGAGTGCCCTAGGGAAAAGTATTAGTCCCTTCGCATTCAAAGGTATATTAAGACTGAAAGCATCCTGCGAAAAACTTGCTAAGGTCCAATCCCTTTCCTAAAGAAACCCAGAAGATTCTATTATTATTATTATTATTATTATTATTATTATTATTATTATTATTATTATTATTATTATTATTATTACCTTAAAGAAGAGGCAGGGTATGGCTAATAAGGGAAGAACTTTTTTAATTTTAATGGGTTCCCTGCCTTCATTTCTGTTCATAAAATGTTTGATTGCGAGATAATAGAACCTCGTTAACAAAGGCCAGTCTTTAGGACGGTGGTATCTTCTCAACATCTTGGCGCTAAACTTTCTGGATTGAGCAAGCAGTTTGGTGACTCGATCCAGTAGTTTTACCTGTGTGTAGTTGTACAAACAAGAAATTACTGTTACTTCTCTGAGCTTAGATGAAAATTGTTCTTGCACGTTATAGAAGGGGTAACATAAACACAGGTATAGTTGAAAACACGTTGAAAATATAATATGCATTTGCTGGAACAGAAATCATTTTGCCCAGTAAGAAAAGATAGCTAAGAATAAATCATTTTTATTCCTTTGACTTGTTCTTGTTAATTCTGGCAATGGAGAACGTTTTCATAGTGTATCGGATCCAGTAAAAGAAGTAAAGGACCCAGTAAAAGATTTTTTTTTTTTTTATTCTCAGTCACCAACAACTTCGACTTGGCCAAGTTAACTTTGGAATCGGAGACCTTTTTTTTTGTATTGACAACATCAAATTAAATCTCGTTTCTGAATCGGAAGCAAAGATTCGATCTTTCTCTGGAACTCCAAGGCAGCACATTAAAGGACGAGGGGAGCTGGTGGAGAAATCGCAAGATCTCTCTCTCTCTCTCTCTCTCTCTCTCTCTCTCTCTCTCTCTCTCTCTCTCTCTCTCTCTCTCTGCCAGTGCAGGAGATGTTAACTGATAAGTACAGCTACAATTCTGAAAGCAAAAGTTGTCCAAATTCTTTTTTTCTTTTCGTTATTTGATGTAAAGATTGATTGACTCTCTGATTGATTGAAATTTTTGTGGCGTTACAACGGCAAGGTCACTGACTCCCAAACTTTTATGGAAAGAAAGTTTCGACTTTCAGTCTACAGAAGATGCAGAAAACGATATGTTCTGGGCTTGTGTAAGAAAACGAAAACTAGCCGAGTACGTCGCTCCAACTTAAAATATGGAGTAAACCAATTAAGCAGTAACTAATAAAGTTAACTGCTGTAAACTGTTACATATCATATTATAGAATTTCGGCCAAAGGCCAAGCGCTGGGACCTATGTAGTCATTTGGCGCTGAAAGGGGAATTGACAGTAAGAAGGTTTGAAAGGTGTAACAGGAGGGAGACCTCGCAGTTGCACTATGAAACAGTTGTTGGAGAAGGTGGGAAGTTAGATGGAAGAAAGATAATTTGAACGGAAGTACAGTGAAAGGAATGAAAGAGGTTGCAGCTAGGGGCCGAAGGGCTGCTGCAAAGACCCTTAGGTAATGTCTGCTGTTACAGCAAGAATGTGGTTTTCTACCACATCAGAGTAAAAATGTCTGCGGAACTCTTTTATTGCTCAAGATATCCAAAATCATGCAGTATACAGAGGTAGATACACTGGAGGGAGAAACTCTTTGGTGGTACTTGGGCTTGTTAGCTGCACGTCATCTACTCCGTGTTTAATTACTAGCCCCTCGGGGATCAAAGTATCATATACACCCATTTCTATAATGTGTGGTCGGCAAATTATAATTATAAACGAGATCTTTGACCCTCGAGGGGCTAGTACTAAACATGGCGTCCCTTTGAGCTTCCGCCATGTTTAGTACTAGCAACCGGGAGGTGACGCGTAGATAACAAGCCAAAGTAGTACCATTTCTTTTAACAAGAACATTCTTTTGGTGTGGCCACTGAAACTCATGCCGGTTAAATTAAGAACCCTTATTGTGTTGATTTAATGGCGTAAACGGGACCTGATTTCATTTGCCCCAACAAAGGTTGAACGCAAGTCAGATATTTCTTAGATAGTGATCCCCCCAAGGTTTTAACACGGTATGTATCAACCTTTGCGACGTATTTAGTACAAGCCCGTTTGGTATTATCGTAAAAACATAAACAAAACACTGTTAATATCATAAAGATAATGACCCCCCAAGAAATATTAGTCCTAGATAACGACCCCCGAAAACCCATGGGAGTCACTATCTAGATCCTGCAGTTTTAGACAGTGTTGGATTTTCACAAAGCAAGAACGTTAACCCAGTTCTCTAACCTGCTCATGAGATCGGCATGAGTGCATCGGCTTCCGTGACATTGTCATAATAGAGAGGAAGGAAATAGTAACTGGCTTGTTTATCCTGTGAGAGATAAGCTCGAGAAGTCTACACGCACTGGACGTTTAATTTCTACCTGATCTTAAGAGAGAGTTCGCCTAAGGTAACCGACGGGCAACCGTAAGAGTAAAAATGAAAAAAATAAAATAATGCAATACTACGGTTGACCAAAGCCAACTCCAGAATTTCTCATAAGCATGAACTCGAAGAGATGATTTTTGTTGTATTGATTCCAAGGGTATTATTACGCTCGTTAAACATATGTGTGTGTAAAGACGCTACAGTGAATGTTAGGTGAGATTCACTTATATTTTGTGCCCATATCTCTGAGCGATACCCTACTGAGGACCCGCAACCGTATAACTTTTTCGATAAAATCAAGAGATTAAAATAAACCGAGCATTCACTTTCTAACAAAGCCATTGATTACGAAAGGTTAATGTATAGTTTTCATCAAACAACCGCACGGAAGGACAGAAGAGGGAGGGACACATTTTAACAATGGAAAAAAACAAAAGATAAAAGTAAATTGGAAGTTGCCTGAGAAAAAGACATTCGTGGAGTGCAAGAAGCAAACAGGTTTGTTAAGTATCAGGTATCTTTCCCGCCCGGGAAAGACATTGTATCTATAAACAGCCAAGGGAATCAGGCAAAATATATCGGAGAACACTTATCTTTCCGTAAAATTCAGCCCCATTCCTCTCAAATGCGAGCCTCCAAATTTTCACAGGCTGTGGGTGGGCGCCCGAACCTACCGTTCTGTGCTACTTCCTAACGAGCAATCGCATTGATAAGGGGTCCACTTCAGAGGGAAGGGGATGGTGACGTCGATTTCGTCGAAGGCAGACAATTAGTCTGTGATAAGTCTAGCACATTTCGAAACATAATTCGAGAAATGATTCATGCACTTGAGAATATGCAACAAGTTAACAGTGCTACTCTGGCTTGTTATCTACGCGTCACCTACTCCGAGGTGCTGGTACTAAACACCGTATGGTAAATGTACAGTAGACGGCGCGGCGGCACGAAGATATTTGTTAATATAATTTGTCGACCACACAATATAGAAATGGGTGTACAGTATATAATACTTTGATCCCCGAGAGGCTAGTACTGAACACGGCGTCCCAAGGAGCTTCCGCCAAGTCTCACGGCCTAAACTTCATATGGCCTAAAGTCGTGACGGCCTAACAACTTCACGGCCGAAAATAATAAGGCCTAATCGTCCCGAACCCGATACAGCCATACCCACGGGATATTTACGACTTCAATGAAGTAGAACGTGTAAAATGATGGGCATGTGCACCAAAAACGTGTTTTACGCTCACTCAATACATACAAATCGTGTACTAGAAGTGAGAGAAAAGATTCCTGTTTAACGGTAGAAATGATTTCGCCCGTGTGACAGCACATTACGAAAGAAACTGTCCATGAAACAGGGGCTTTAAATTGACAATGGAGTAATCATTACATGGACTAGAGAGGATAGAAAGGATACTTTGCTTTGAAGCTTAACTTGAGGTGTAACCCCCGAAGAGTGCTTTCCGGTTTCCTATAGTACTATGTCAAAAAACTTTGCACCTTATAGTCATTTTTAGTAAATTTAGCACGTCAATATGATGTTATATAAGCGGGACTAATATTTTACCACTAATGTATTGTAAACATTAATTGCTTGATGCTAACGTTAATGGAAAGATGCCAAAAGATCTCTGATTATTATTATTATTATTATTATTATTATTATTATTATTATTATTATTATTATTATTATGAATGGTAGTAGCAGTAGTTGTAGTAAGTAATGGTTGTTTAAAGATATAACTCCGTCACATTAATAGACTCTTGTTGGGGCTCACCCAAGCAATTTAGTTCCACATGAAAAGTTGAAAATTAGACTGAGTTAAAGATTAAAGAAGCAGGGTAGCAAAGTCAAAAGAAGCCTAAAGGACCGTATGAAGCGCAAAATGCAGAGAGCATTGCAACTGGGTGTCTAATGCAAAGAATTATTAGGGGTAAGTAAAGGCTCTGTCACAAACGGCTTTTTTCTCGGAATCTTGTGATACCGGACTGCCTATTGAGACATCAAAAGGTACTTATGTTTTCACACGGAAAGAATATTAGGCCTACTCTTACCTCAGGCAGTAATCAGTATGTATTCAACCAAATGATGTACTTATATCCACTTCGTATGTACCTTTATCAGAACGCTGAGCTCATAGGACAATTGCCAGCTGTCTAGATTTGGTTTAAAAAAAGCCACAGCCTACTGGCTTTAGGCATAGCCTATGCTAAAACTGAAGGAACCATTTGCTTGTTATGCAATGCATCTATAATGATGCCAGTAATCGCTCTCAGCCTCTACGGAGGGAGTAGAGTTCGAAACTTCTCGTGGTTTTAAAATCACATCAGATTACAAGGTGCGTTCAGAAAGAAACCTCTGCTGGCAAGAGAATAATATTTGCCTCCAGAATATCGTTTGCCGGCGTCACTGTTGAAAAATTTAGCGAATGGTGCAAGAAAAAATAATGCTCCTCATTTTAATACAACACTTTCCATGATTATTATGGATTATACCTTAGATAATTATTATTATTAGTAATCATTATTTTTTTTCTATCACAGTCATCCTATTCGACTGGGTGGTTTTTATAGTGTGGGGTTCCGGGTTGCATCCTGCCTCCTTAGGAAGTCATCACTCTTCTCACTATGTGCGCTGTTTCTAGTAACACACTCTTCTGCATGAGTCCTGGAGCCACTTCGGCATCTAGTTTTTCCAGATTCCTTTTTAGGGATCTTGGGATCGTGCCTAGCGTTCCTGTGATTATGGGTACAATTTGCACTGGAGTATTCCATATCCTTCTTATTTCGATGTTCAGGTCTTGATACTTATCTTTTTTCTCGTTCTTTCTCATCTACTCTGGTGTCCCATGGTATTGCGACATCAATGAGTGACACTTTCTTCTTGATTTTGTCAATCACGAATGGTCTACTGGCACGTATCACCCTATCTGTTCTGATACCATTATCATTATTATTATTATTATTATTATTATTATTATTATTATTATTACTCTCAGGCCCAAGTTTCAGGCCTACGACCTGAATTACGTAGTCATTCAAATATCGTATATGTGCCTCCAAATTCTCGAAATTCATGAATGATGAAGTAACCCCGGGGAGAGAACGGTCTCAGGAATAGTAGCTAGAATAATGAAAGTAGTAATATTAATAGTAGTAGCAGTAATAGTAGTAGTAATACTATCAGTACCCACGATATGTTAATCTTGTGTGTAAGGTGTACAGTAGTAAAAGCTTTTCTTAGATTTTTGACATTTTTGCGTAGGGGAAAGGACAGAAGATGAAAGGACCTACTTCTGGTAAACATAACTCTGAAGCGGAGGCCATATTGTTACAGAGAGAGGACCTTTTCAAAAGTGAGGTACGCCGCCAGTTTTTTAGTTTTCTGTAAAGGAAAACTATTGTGCCGGCTTTGTCTGTCCGTCAGCACTTTTTTCGTTCCGCCCTCAGATCTTAAAAACTACTGAGGAGGCTAGAGGGCTGCAAATTGGTATGTTGACCACCCACCCTCCAATCATCAAACATACCAAATTGCAGCCTTCTGGCCTCAATAGTTTTTATTTTATTTAAGGTTAAGTAAGTATAATCATTAGCTACAGCAACAGCGCACAACAACAGGCCACGGCCGGCTGAGGAGTTTCATGTGCGCGCGGCTCCTTACAGCGTATACCGAGACCACCGAAAGCTAGACCAATTTTCGATTATGCCTTGATTATGCGCTGTACAAAAAACTCGATTGCGCCGAAGAAACTTCGGCGCATTTTTTACTTGTTATACTAATTTATTTACTTTTTTCACTTCTTCACTTATTCGATAGGATGGATTGTTGGGCTTCTAGGTACTCGCTTTGACCTTATGACAAACTGATGACTGGATTTTGTGATTCGATTCAAGTGTCCCTCATTGTGGAATGAATTTCTGACGTTTGTCTCTTTTACAATATAATTTCTGAAGATTGATAGAGATTTGGCCATGACCTTCATTTTCCCCTCTACATTTGCATAGGAACACCTGATGCTTGATGATGTTAAACTCAAAATCATTATTTGCCATTTTTGAAATAATGACAAGGAACCCACATGACCTCGGAATTACTACTACGAATTAATATTCTGTCATTGTAAACCCCCTGTGAACCTCTAGGGGTTAGGCAACCCCAGATTGAAAAACCCTGGACTTCAGATGGAATTCAGCTGATTGCTGAGAAATTTTCCTTCCCTTTACTTATATATTTTGTAATTAAACCCGTGGACTTTAGATGGAATTCAGCTAATTGTTACGAAATTTTTCTTCCTTTTACTTATATATTTTGTAATTACCCGTCCATACTACAGTAAACCGCGTCATAAACACAGGTCGGCAACATATCGGATATACATCACAAACAGAATAAGTCAAGGTATTGTAAGTGGAGAATGAAACTGGCAAATGTTGGACAATCGTTTCAAGCACTGGTGTTCAACCTGTTTGTGATATGTGTGATAAGTTTACGAAGTGTTTATGACTCTGTTCACTGGGTTTCATCACAGTCAGCGAAAAGGACTTGCTCTCTCTCTCTCTCTCTCTCTCTCTCTCTCTCTCTCTCTCTCTCTCTCTCTCTCTCCTAGGAAACGCTCTGGGTTCGATCCACGGCGACAGAAGAGCAATCTGGGAATGCTCCTTTAATATCATGTGCCTGGGAGGCAGTTGACTACGGTGGGTCACAGACAGAAGGAAGCGAAAAAGTAGATTATATATACCACCATAAAATAATAAAAAAAGATATACCTCTCTCTCTCTCTCTCTCTCTCTCTCTCTCTCTCTCTCTCTCTCTCTCTCTCTCTCTCTCAACACACATTATTTCTCGACCACTCCCCGAACTCATGTAAAATTTCCAGGCACTCATTTACTGCTTAAAAGATTAAAACGGAGACCCCATGTAGGTACTTTAGACGAGGCTCTTTTTCTACTTAAGGCTGAGAGAGGAAAGGTTAAGGAAAAAAAAAGTAAGAAAGAAAACCTTTCTAGATATGAAAAGAAAGTCTCGTAAAGTAGAAAAAATGGAAAGTAGGAGGAAAGTTAGTGATTTGGCCTGCTTATGCTTGGAGAATTCCATTTTGGTTCATAATTTAAATCAAATTCTAATGGGACAGGGCTAAAAAGCCGTTGATTTGGTATTATATAAGTAGATACTGCAGATAAGAAAAGAAAGTAGTGAAATTATGATAAAGTAAAAAACAAGAAAAAAAATTTTTAAATGTCTTCGGAGCAGTCAAGTTTTCTGTGCAGGGTATAATGCTGTATGAAACTCTCAGCCACGACCCTTGAAACTCTCAGCCGCGACCCGTGAAAATGTCAGTTACAACCCGGTGGCGGCCTGTGTTGTTGGTACCTATAGCGGTGCCAGACGCACGATCATGGTTAACTTTAATCTTAAATAAAATAAAAAAAAAACTATTGAGATTAGAGGGCTGTAATTTGGTATGGTAGATGATTTTAGGATGGATAATCAACATACCAATTTGCAGCCATCTAGCCTCAGTATTTTTTAAGATCTGAGGGCGGACGGACAGACAAAAAAGCCATAGTTTTACAGAAAACTAAAAGTAGTCATTGCTTGAAGAAAGGCATAGAATTCCATCCCTAGTCTCGAAACGCTTCATCACGCGGACTCGAACGGGTGTTTCGAGCGGTTGTGGTTCCAGTCGGTCCGCCTAATGGCGCTAATGCTTTCTTGATCCTTCCCGAGGTCGAACAGCGAGGCGGCGAAGGATTTGCGGGATCACCAAAGAGGTCCTCTGTCTGTCGGAGGAGTGACGGGATTTGCGTCCCTGTAATAGCGAGTTCAGCCGAGATCAAGATATTATCTTTATCTCGGTGGCTATGGTTCGGGGCTTCTCAGGTATGCCGTCGTAGGCGGTTCATCTGCTTTAACCGACAGTTTGGTAGCAACGAGATAATGTTCTGTGATACTGAATTGAATATATAGAACTTAGGCCAAAGGCCAACCGCTGGGGCCAATGAGGTCATTCAGCGCTGAAACGGAAATTGACGGTAAAAGGTTTGAAAGGTGTAACAGGAGGAAAACCTCGCACTTGCACTATGAATCAACTGTTAGGAGAAAGTGGATAGCAAGATGGAAGACAGAGAATATGAAAGGAGGTACAGTAATAGGAACGAAAGGGGTTGCAATAGGGGCACGCTGCAAAGAACCTTAAGTAATGCCTACAGTGCACCGCATGATTTTTCTGTGATACTGTTTCTGGACCGTTGATGTGTTTATACAATTTTACTTATGAAAAAGAGGGATTTATTTATGTTTTTTATTTGTTTTTTTTTTATATAAAAGAGCATCAGATTAACGCAAGTTAAGCTAATACTTAGGACCTCAAAGATCATTTTACTTTATCTTGGGTAATTCAGGCAGAGGCCAAAAACTTGGTTTGATCATTAAAATGAAAGATTCCCGGGCATATGTAATTTTTACGGGAACCTGCCAGTGATCCAGATATGTGTGTGTGTGTTTATGTGTGTGTATGCGTGTTTAATCGTATTTCAATAGCCCCAGTGACATCTTAACTTACATATTTCCGGGATGTTTCTAAACGATTTCTTTGTAAGTTCAAAAACCACCAATCAATCAGTCTGACAGTTCACTGGAAGCCTTGAAATCCAAAAGGACATAAATGGAGAAATTATCTTTCCTGGGTGAGTTCAGACCAATATGGCTGGCTAAAGGGGCCTCAGTACCTAATATTCTCATCCTCCATCGCCAACACGTCGGCACTCCATGGTGCACTGTAGGCGTGCCGAAGAGTTCTTTGCAGCGTACCTTCGGCCCTTGCTGCGCCCCTTTCCGTTCATTTTACTGTACCTCCATTCATAGTCTCTCTCTTCCACCCTGCTATCCATCGTCTGCTAACAGTTGATTCATAGTGCAACTGTGAGGTTTTTTCCTCCTCAGACACCTACCTTGTAAGCCTTTCTACTCGCCCTTACTGTCAAAAACGACGTACCCTTCCTGTCAAAATTGACGTACCCTTACTGTCAAAAATGATGTACCCTTAATGTAAAAAATGACGTACCCTCTGTGTCAAAAATGGCGTACCCTTACTGTCAAAAATGACGTACCCTTACTGTCAAAAATGACGTACCCTTACTGTCAAAAATGACGTACCCTTACTGTAAAAAAAATGGTGCAGCCTTATTGTAAAAAAAAAAAAAACCCAGTACCCTACTGTCAAAAATGACTGCAAAGTTAACAGGGTGTTGTTAGGACAAGCTACTAAGGACATAAGTTACCGCTGTGTTAGAGGCGGCTGACTCCGGGCTGGACGACGGAAAATCTAAATGCGGAGCTCATTACTTGTAAACGTCGTTATTACACACAGAAGTAACATACACATTGCGTTTTATTATATAAAGATGTTTTCCAAATATTAAAAAAAATACTCCATATCTAAAAGACGAAATATTAATATTGGAATGATTATTTATGCGAGCACTATGAGCGGTGTTTCCCAGAGTATCAAAACCAACAGATCAATGTTTAAAAATTAGCTTCAGTATTCAGATTGAAGGCGGCTTCACACGAACACCTTCCCGACATCTTTTATCGTTCTGCCGCGAAAATTAGCACCAAGGAGCCCCATTTTTTCTCTACTGGCGAAACATCAAAGTGAAAATGTTAGATAAGGTGGTGTCAGTCATTAGCCAGTATCCTAGACTCAGTTTCCACACCAGCACTGGCCACTCGTTACAAAATTTGTTTGTAAGACGTCATATATGACTGTTAACATGTTGATAAGACATACACAATACAGCTTTTGCGCGAGAAAGCTAGTTGCTGGAATCCATTGCCCATTTCGGCGACTGCACATCAACTATACAAGCAACCGTTGCGGATTGCGTGGGAAAGAATCATTCTGAGACAGTGGTCCGGCCAAGCAACTAGAAACCCCTTATTCAAAACAACCCCTTAGGGGGGTAGTGCCGTCAGTGCACCTCGTGCAGCCACTAGCTGCAACTTCTTTCATCCCTTATACTGTACCTCCGTTTATATTCTCTTTCTTCCATCTTAATTTCCACCCTCTCCTGACAATTGATTCGTAATGCAACTGCTTTGAGGTTTTCCACCTGTTACACCTTTCAAACCTTTTTATTCTCAATTTCCATTTCTGCGCTGGATGACATCATAGGTCACAGCGCTTGGCCTCTGGCGTAAATTCTATATTCTATTCTGTTCTATTCTTATTCAAAACAAAGCTTTGCCCAAATTTGCGGAATCCTCTGTCAGTTGCTGTGAAAAGACTTGCAAACACTTAGCCTGCTAGCAGACATAATCGTCAACGTACTAAGGCTTTTGCAAAGGAAATGGATTAGGCGTCTTGCAAATGTCATGTACAGCTCTGTTAACTGAACCAGCGAGATCACTAAGCTTACATTTTAAAGTCCAGTGTCTTGGCGTGCCACTCAGATGTCATGAGTTCGTGCCTCCCCCAGGACGATGAAAAATCACTGGTTCTGTATCGTGATCAGTTACTGCCGCGGTGTGGTGGGAGGGTTAAAACACCATATTCTTTGGAAGCTTGAATTTCAAGCCAGTGGCCCCGTGGGGCTTGCTCCTTATGAATAAGTTTCATCTACTGAATAAATAAATACGATGAAAATATTCTGAAAAGGTAGCAATGCTTTCATATTTCTTGAAGGCATGACGCTCATGTCCACGGTGACCATCCCCCCAAAAATTACATTTTTAATTTGATATATAGCAAGAAGCCTCGCACATGGAATAACAATAATAATATTGTATGACAGTAGCGTTAATGGACTTAGCTTCTCAAGTAACGGCCGTCGAGCCACTTTTAACAAATTCCTGGAACTCAGAGAAAAAGCAGATCGTCGGGAAAATGACCAGATAAATACCGAAATATCTAACCTAGAAGACGTACATAGCTTCCTTTGATGTGTACAGATCGCCGTCAGGTAATGATGAATACAGATATTTTTGCAACACTCTGTAACCATATTTTCCTTTATTAATTAGAGCATGGCATTTATTGATAATAGAAAAAGGATGGGAGCTGCCAGTAATTCATAAAATTCATAAAAGCTCTGCAAACAAATGAGAAGATAGAGAGTAATAAATAGTAATGTGTCATGTTTTTATAACGGAAGTAGAGGGTGAAGACTAAGAAGAATGACTAATCTGCAATCATTTTGCAAAACGAAGCAGGAGAGGAGGAAGATTTAATAATCTCGTATATCTCCGTGAACAGTCGATATCACGTCTCTATTGACCTTCATCCCTGCCCAGCATTTTCCAGGAAATTACGGAAAGAAGGCGTCCGGGAAAAACCGAGCAGAGGAAGCAGCGGATAAATTATTTGTGATACGCGATCTCAGGAGAACGCAAGGAGCCGTAACTTTCCACCTCTACAGAAACAATCTCTTCTTTTCCTTTCGACTTGAAGTACTTAAAGTGAACATTTTTCTTTTCTCTCTCTCTCTCTCTCTCTCTCTCTCTCTCTCTCTCTCTCTCTCTCTCTCTCTCTCTCTCTCTCTCATAACTTGGAAGTTTTGTTTATGGCGGAGTAAAAGTCAGATAGAAATAGGTTCCTTTTCCCCCAAGGGAACATTGTTAGGTTTCTCTGCCACTAACTTCTTGTGATCCCTTCTGTATGCTCTTGTGTGAGCCTTCTTGCTATGTATATAATTAAAAATTAGTTTTTTTTTGTTGAGTTGGTTATGTCACCGTAGACAAGAGCTTCCTTCTCTCAAGAACTATGAAAGCATTGCTACCTGTTCAGAATATTTTGGATTAAAATGTATTCTCAGTGATCTGGCTGGTTCAGTTAGCACAGCTGTACATGACATTTTGTTAAGCGCTTAATCCGGCTTGGTTCGGTTTGTTTGCTTGTGTCTGCTGGAGATATTGACTGAAATTTCATCGAAATGTGGACCTTGTGATGATGACTAGAGCTTGAGACCTAGAGGAACTTGAATTGCGTGGAGTGCTGGACTTTTTTTTTTTTTTTTTTTTTTTTGCTCAGAAACTTTCAAACGCTCCACCTAAAAAAAGGAACCGATAGCCCACTTCCCATTGCGATAGATTGTGGTAGCCAAGTTTGGTATCTGTTTCGTGATGGCATTTTAGGAAAAACAGGAATAGAGCCTTTGGGAAGAAGTGACCTACTTGGTGTGAATTACTCATCCTTGGCTGAGGTTTGTGATCGTCAAACCATTTTTTTTTTTTATCTATTCGTGAATTGGTGTTATTTTATTTCCAGATGTGGTATAATTTTCCTTTTGACAAACCGGTGCATTTGAAGAATAAAATTCACCTGTACACACAGACAAGTTCAGTGTCAGTAAGCTATACAGTAGTTTTTCAAGGGAACTCTTTTTGACGAAATGAGAAGACAAAACAGTATTTTTGGCCCAAAACCTCTAATTTGACGTCCATACCTCACAACGGGTGGTGAGCTTTATCTTGGCTACAACTAAATTACTGGAATAGTTTGCTAAGTGCAGTTGTGGAATCTTCTAATATCCAGATATTTAGGCGAGGAGCAAATTCATTCATTCCTCTCTGCTCCCGCTGCTGCTGCTGACGTCTCCTGAATTTCAGGTGTATCGGTTTTATTTTCTGTTCCCTGTTCATTACCAATTCTTCATTACCTTGTCTCTCTCTCTCTCTCTCTACTCTCTCTTCTCTCTCTCTCTCTCTCTCTCTCTCTCTCTCTCTCTCTGCAGGCTGATTTCCCTGTGGAACCCTCTCGGGTTTGTATAAGTCTGTTGACTCAGTCCAAAGAAAGTTGATTAGATTTTGAGATAGTTCTCGTGTGGTGGGGGAGGGTGGGGGCCAATTGGGCAAAGGTATGTGTTCACTAATTGCTTTCTAGTTAGGACAGATGTTATGTGTTCAAGAAGAATAATTTTACAGACTCAGAACCTCTATCATGATCAGCGCACAATCCCTACGACCTGGGAAAGTCAAGCAGCGCATAATATCTCCCAGACGTATGACTTTCACGCACCCTCACAGAAAGGTATGGAAAACCATTTAAACATTTTTGCAATGACTTCGTGTCATTCATACAAGACTCTCGATTGGAAGTTGGCAATCCTTGATTTTGGAGATAAAGCATCAATATTACTTTCTCCTCGACCTATAGAGACATTCTTTTTTATATGATACCTTTTCTGCGCAGATATTACCTGCCAGACATCCAGACATTTGCCAGAAATGATGGCAGTAATGAACGAGGGATGACACAATGCCTTTGCAACATTGTCAGTGAGTAATAAGACGAACGAGGAATGTTGATAACCACGGGGAACATTCACATGATGATGACGTTACAGATTATCAATAGTCTATGGTGCGTCACTATAATGTGACCGTAAATAAGTAAAAAGCCCAATAATGTATACATAAGCGATTGTATTTTTCGAAAATACAAAAAAAGGGAGATTTCGACCGTTTACAGCTCCCCTAATTTTGTATTTTGGAAAAATACAATCGCTCATATAAATTACTGGAGCTTTTCACTTATTATCAACAATATTCGCTCTTTCTGCTCTCCTGCGAAACGCTCCCGTATTTGTCTAGTGTCATGTGAGAGAGGACTCAAAGCCCTCCTACTCTGTGAAGAAGTTTATTGGTCTTCAGTCGACCATTAGACTTATGACATATTCTGAAATAGAATACGTCAAGAGATTTCGTCTTTATGTTGCGATGAAACCCCTCGACCTCTTGATTACTTCAACCTCTTTAACGCCATCGCTTGTATGGATTTATAAAGAAAAGTCAATAGATTTTCACAATTTCCTCCGGTTTGCAACTCTTAATACCAATGAGAATTAATGTAAGAGATATATATATGTATATATATATATAAATATGCACAAACACGCGCACACCTATATATTATACATATATATAAATCACACATCATCACAGGTGAAAATATGGCTTGGAAATAAAGCTGAAACCGGTCAGGACCTACACCCAGTCTCTCATTTTTTCACCACTGACTGATGTCGTAAAGTCATTATAATCATATGTATATATATATATATGTGTGTGTGTGTGTATACACAGTATCATAGTATTATTTACCAGTCATAAAATGCAAAACAGCGAGCAGCGGGCGTGCGTGCTTACGTATATGATTACATGTATACGAATGCACATTCATGGACACATGGAGGTATACATGCACGCTTTTAGATGTGTACAACTTAGAATAAAAACCTACAGCATTAGAGTACTAATTGCATATGATGGAATGGAGCAACGATCCTTTTGGGGGTTTTCCAGAGTGTGATTCTGGGGATCTGCTGATGATAATGATCTAACTTTAGAGAAGTTCCTTTTTCCTTTTTTCGTGGAGCGCAGCCACAAAAAAAAAGTACGCTTTCCGAATAACAGCATTTCCTTGAGTCCTCCTTTTGGATAGCTCACTCGTGGCATTCTTTTGTAAGCTAACAAAAGCAGTGTTGGAAGTGTTCTCACAATACTGCCTCTATTTTCTTTTTCTTTTTTTTATAGAAAGTCATGCCTTTTCCAGGATGCGTGTACCCAAATTGAAGCTCAAAATTTAGCGCATCTTTGGTACCAAATCCTCCCAAAGTTTGGAAGTTCTCGCCTTCTGTTCCATTAGCGTAAATCTTCAAAACGTTATGTTTTCGCAAGTCGCTATGAATTGTTATTTGGAAGTTAGGGAGAGCTTGGCGCCTATGTCGGCCGTGTGGTGGTTCCTCGGTTAGGGGTGCCTAGAAATACGAAATGAAATATAAAAACTAAAAAATTGTGGGAAGGCCGCAGTCATGGCCACATCTGGGTGAAATGCCCGCAGCCAATTCCCAGACGCTTTGCGTTTTTGGGAGCGAAGTGAATCTCACTAAGAATTTCAATATAACCCGTTGTGATTTGCCGCATACAGTGTCCACTGGGGAGCGCACCGTCGGCGCTTCTTGATGTTCGTTGCAACGTCCCTTCTCAGGCGCCAGTTGTGTTGCTGTCTGTGTTTTTCTTGTCATTTGTTACCTTTTGCCCTTTCCCAGTTAGCTGTCCAACCTCTCTAACTGTGTCTAGCTCTAAATTTCATCTCTCACTCAACAGAAAATATGTTTGGTGCCAAACTATTAATAGCGTAGAGATGTGAAACACTGGTTTGATGAAACCACTCTGTACTGTAAGAATTCTCTAGTATTCACGCATCCCACAAGACAACGTTTTGAACAGAAGTGAAAAGGAACCTAATTTCAGTAGGCATTGAAGGAAGTGTTGAGTATCTGAAGGAAGTGTCCGTCTTGCACTTAACGAGGTACACAACTTGATTCATCTTACCTTGCACCTGTAATGAAAATTGTGATCAGAAAATTCCTGAACGGTTTAATTGCTTATGTGGGGATTAATTTTTTTTTTTGCCTGTTTTTTGTCCTAATTATTAATGTATATATATATATATATATATATATATATATATATATATATATATATATATATATATATATATATTTAGGCTGAAATAAAAGTTATTTATTATTATTATTATTGTTATTATTATATTATTATTATTATTATTATTATTATTATTATTATTATTATTATTATTATTATTATACTACGTTAGCTGCAAAAAGAAAGGAAGTCACGCCGTCTCAAAGAAAGTCTTCCCCCAAGATGCTTAAATAGTATTTAATGTAAAAGGTTATTTATGTTTTGTTTAATCCCCCAGCCTTGTGCTGGCACGGGCTCTTGCTCCTAATAATAGAATCCTGAAGAAAAACGTGAACTTACAATAAAACAAGCAAGTTTTTTTTTTTTTTTTTTCGCGTAAAGACGCGAATGAGACGAAAGGTCTGCCCCCTGGAGGAATAAGGGACTGTCCTCTGGAGGAATAAGGGAAAACAGAAGTAAGAATGGAGTTCCCGAGCTTTATTCACCACCGTTCGCCCTTAATTCTAATTAAAGATTAAAAGTGTCCCATGACGTGTGAGGAATCATGAAATTGTATTACTAGCTGAATATAATAGATTTTGCCAGGTTATATATATATATATATATATATATATATATATATATATATATATATATATATATATATATATATATATATATATATATATATATATATATATATATATATATATATACATATATATATATATATATATATATATATATATATACACATATATATATATATATTATATAATACATATAATTATATATATAAAATGTATATATATAAAGTATTGGGAGCTTGTGTGCGTGCGTGTAAATATGCAAGCATATGCAAGCTTATTTAAATAAGCTTGCATATGCTTGTTCAGATATTGTTACAAAACCTCTCACCTTTACGCATTCACTTACAAATACACTTGCATACACTTTCATTTTCCTTATAGATGAACCATTTTCCTTACAAATGAACCACCCCTGAAAGTCCACTAAAACAACCTCTCACATAATAGAAAAACAAATATAAGAAAATAACAAATAAATAAAGAAACAATTAGAGCGGCTGAACTGGTTCAGTTGTTTAAACATAATTGTTGTAGTATGTGTCTCATTTCCTTCTGGAAGAAAACTCGTCAAGAAGAAGCGGGTATTATTCCCGGTTTTCCGCTCACCAGTCGACTCGACTTCGAGTCGGGTATCAGCGTGAACTTGGGTCATGGCAGGCCGCCCTTCCTGGAGACTTAACCGTTAATTTACTCTCTCTCTCTCTCTCTCCCTCTCTGCCTCGGTAAATATTTCCTAAGGTTAATTCTGCAAACTCCCGCCATCTCCCACCAATCTTTTTACTCTACTCAGATCAACCGAATTCCCCAGTATGAAAAAACATGGCCGTGCTTTTGACACCAACATTCCCCTCGGCAAACTCTGTCCTCATGTTTACTTTCTCGACGCCACCACATTCATGAAAACAAAGAAGAAGAAGAAAGCGAGATGACTCTGTCCATGAAATACTGATCCTCAGTGATTCACCGCCTCATTCCACGTGTCTTAAGTTTTCACGGGAAGGGCGAGTCGAAGAAATCCCTCGCCTGATGGTGCACCTCCCGCGAAAGTGAACGATCATGACAGGGAACGTCTCCTTAGGTTTCGTATCGCCAGATGCATAATGAGTTATTTTCATGCCTGGAGAGTCGAACGAAAAAATAAAAATAGAGTCAATTTCCGCCGAGATTCGTCGTGATCCTTAAATGTTCGTCTGATATTTCAAACGAGGCACCGTCCGCTGATACTTATTATGTGAACTCATAAGGAGAGAGAGAGAGAGAGAGAGAGAGAGAGAGAGAGAGAGAGAAAGAGATAAGAATTGAAGACGGAATCTTTCTCTTTAGAAATGGAGGAAAAAACAAATGTATGTTTACAAAAATGCTTATCCATATTTTTGTGTTGTGCTCAATAAAGGACTTAGTCAGGGATGCTTCTGTTAACGAGACAAATACCTGAATCGGTCTTTGTCATTTCTATTATGTTTTTGTTTAATCCCTAATTTTTCTCGGACGGCTGAAAGGCTCCGACCGGGCGGGCAGAGAGAGATCTCGGCCGCATCGGGAAATAAAAGACTCTCGTCCTTACTCGCCCCTGAAGCGCAGAGACTTAATCTCCAGCACATGTGTGCGTGTGTGTGTGCCGTTACAAAGGTAAGAAAAGAGACGGCGGTTGCGTAGGTGCCTTTTGTCTTTCCCCGAAGGCAAAAATGCTACGGAATCTTCGAATTAAGACAAAAAATAAGGACAGACAATGACGCTGATTATCTCACAAGTGAAACGTAATAACTTAATGACGATAGATGGGGATGGGGGAGGATTAGAACTCCCATTTATTTTTTCTCTCGTAATTTTTATGCTCGTGTTCGTGACAATAGTCTTAATCTACAAGGCGCTATAGAAATGGTGAAATATCACTCCGTTTACATGTGCACTATAGCATTCTGCTGGCAAACCATTGTCACACGCGGGGTTCGTTGCTCAGGCCCGTTCACTATCATTTTTAGGCCGGTGTACTTTAGACAGAGATCAAGATATTATCTTAATCACCATCCATACGCTTGTCAAAGCAGCAGGCCTCCAAAATAAACACGGGAGATAAGATAAGAACCTGAGGGATTCTGCCAACTTGATAGATGTATATATCTTGTGTTCATTGCGACTTACCGTGGCCGAGTTGACCTGTCTTTGGTTTAGGTAATAATGAACTTGATTGCTTCAGCAAAAGAAGAGAAAAAAAGCAGGAATACAAGGAAAGTCTAATTTGCCTCTACCGTCTGCTTCATATGAGAGAGAGAGAGAGAGAGAGAGAGAGAGAGTATACATTTGTGTATTTACGTTTACATCTGTAATGAAATTCTATGTAACGTCAATAATTGCTCGCTTCTGTAGTCACTCAAGAAAAATGTCCAGAACGTTGGTTTTCCTTATTCCGGCATTTGTGTGACAGGCTAAAAGCAGAGAAGGAGAAGAGTCTTTGGATAACAGGTAGGGAAAAGGTTTCTTTATAATTGTCTAATAGAATGAATCATCTTGCTACTCTGAATACTAATTATCAACCGGGACATTTTTTCCACTTTGTTGCACAGTTTCCACAGACTGAAACCGCCTTGATCTTAACGCATTTGTAGCTGTCCGCACTTTTTTCTGTCCGCCCTCAGATCTTAAAAACTACTGAGGCTAGAGGGCTGCAAATTGGTATGTCGATCATCCACCTCAATCATCAAACATACCAAATTGCAGCCCTCTATCCTCATGGTTTTATTCGTTAAAGTTAGCTTGGCCATAATCGCGCGTCTGGCAACTGTATACGATAGGGCCACACCAGCCGTGTTTAAAGTTTCGTGCGGCTCAGCATTATATAGAGACCACCGAAAGATAGAGCTATTTTTCGGTGAACTTGATTATACGATGTACGAAAATTCGATTGCTCCGAAGAAACTTCGTCGATTTTTTACTTTCATTATAAGAACATTTCGGTCATCTTCTTCCTCGTCCTCCCCAATTTGAACTGCATTAAGAACCCGATAAAATGAAGTTATAGAAAAGAATGATAATAAACAAACAGCAGCAGAGATGCATCAAAGGACGGAGCACAAATGAAAGAAAGGAGAAGATTAGCGAATAAAGGAAGCAGACAATTTCTTTCGAGAAGAAGAAAAGGCGACTCGCCAAGCATTTCCCGAAGGCTCGCGAGGTATGTGATCCTCTCTCTCTCTCTCTCTCTCTCTCTCTCTCTCTCTCTCTCTCTCTGACGAAAGCTGTGCTTGGTCAGATGGTCAGATGCGTTTTCTGCATGTGTGAGCGTCAGAATGGACTTCTTTTAAAGTCCGGCCAGGGGAAAATAATGCTCGCAGGAGGCGAAGACTAAAATCTCAAGCGGGTTAATGGGCGAATCTCGGAACTTTGTGTTGTTTGAATAGGTGCCGTCCTTATTCCACGCGTTTGCAATTCTAACGGCACTCTTTCTTTGCTGTTCCAGCTATGACAGAGAAGTCTTAATCGTTCTAGAAGTTTTTGTTTGGGAATGAATCATTATTTTAAGATTGTTTTTCCTTCAGTTTAATCGTTTTAGGGTCATGTGCTTACATAAGCAGCTGCAAGGAAGTGTGACAAATGGTAATTTTCTCACATAGTCCTATGAATATGTCCAAGGATTCTCTCTCTCTCTCTCTCTCTCTCTCTCTCTCTCTCTCTCTCTCTCTCTCTCTCTCCTTGAGTAATTCTCTTATGTAAAACTTCACTGCCAGCCAAGAGTGTCACTCAGCGGCCTTGTATGCTAATGAGGAAGGCATCAGTTGTTTATATAATGCATTGCTATGCTCAGATGTAATGCATAATTCTGCTATGATGCAGATAAATATTTAGGTATGTATATGCATCTCTCTCTCTCTCTCTCTCTCTCTCTCTCTCTCTTATATATATATATACATATATATACAAATATATATATATATATATATATATATATATATATATATATATATATATATATATATATATATATATAGTATGTATGTGAAAAACTGTACGAGTTCATGAAAAAATAAATAGGTGAATAGGTAAACAGCAGCTAAAGACAGACGAGATAAGAAAGAGAAGAAAGGTATGACATAACCATTTTATTATAAAACTCCTCCACTCTTTACTATGCCCAGCAGTGCGGGAGACAAAGCGTAGAAATCGGTTTGATTAGGCCTCCATAATTAGCACATTCCAGACTGTGACATTCTCTGTCTTCTTCTGTGTTTCTTGAATCGGTATTTTACCCTGCATCTTTTCAAGAGATATGAATGAACTCTTTTAAGGGAAGTAGTCTACGAACATAGACTTTTCTTGCAGCGCCGAGTTAGACTTGGGAAGCCATGACCGCCCCGGCCGCTTTAAGGCATAAACATTAGGGTAACTTCTAGTAATCCCCATTCAGAAGCAGGAGTCCGTGCTGTTATTAAGCCAGCGTAATCAATAAGCAACCAACCATTCTTGTAAGTTACTGTGCAGCACTACAAACTCATAGAATTTGAATCATGTGGCTATTATTCACAGGAGGCTCATCAGTAGGAAGCTGTAATGCTCCGAAGTATAGACATAAAGTTCACATTAAAGGAAATCTTCATTCATCTGCCTTAATTTGTATTATTTGTATTGCTGTAATTCCAAGAAAGATATATGTGGCAGCATTGCCCCTCAATTCCTTGCTCATAAGCTGAGACCACAGTTCTGGCAGCGAAGAGCGAAGATGCATAAACATGCCACAAATGTGGCCTTGTAATTTGCTGTTTCATTGTGATCCTTCCGTAGGATTTAAATAATTTCCTGTGCCACCAAAAGAGTTTCCATAAACAAAGGTTTCTGTTATATTAGATGGACTGCGAACTAACCTATTCAGCATTTTCTTTCAGGAAAATAATAAAGAAGTTATGTAGATTAAAAGCGAAAATATTCTCAACCTTGAGGGAATCTGTCTTAGGTGACAGGCAGTAAGGTGATTTTTGACACCCATAGTTCCCCCTAGGGGGGTTAATGCCACCAGTGCACCCCGCATTACTAAAGGTTCTTTGCAGCGTCCCTTCGGACCCTAGCTGCAACCCCTTTCATTCCTTTTACTGAACCTCCATTCATATTATCTTTCTTCCATCTTGCTATCCCCCTCCCCCTCCTAACAATTATTTCAGAGTGCAACTGCTTTGAGGTTTTCCTCCTGTTTCACCTTTCAAACCTAACTACTCTCAATTTCCTTTCCAGCTCTGAATGACCTCATAGGTCCCAGTGCTTGGCCTTTGGCCTAAACTCTATATTAGAAAACATTCTCAGCTGCAGAATTACCCAGCCATGTAACAGCAGTGTGACACGAAATTCCCAATTATTTGACAGTAGCAATCTTTTTTCAGAAATTCTAGTATTTGTGTTATTGTCAGGGCATCTTGATTAGTTGCATTTTTTATAAGAACCTGGGGATGCTTTGGATTCAGACACGTCCTTATCTTGAAACATAATTATTGTTTATTTTGTTGCATGAAATTCGTCTCACAGTACAGAAGATCAGAGACATCCTGCTGAAAACGAAGCCCTGTTCAGTAGGGCTCTCCCAGTGGCATCTGTCGTAGGTGTTAGTCTAAGCGACATCTACCAAAAGTGTGTACGAGAGCTTGGGTTCCAAAAATGGGGGCTTTTAAAATTATGTTGTTTACGCACAGAATTAATATATTTGCTAGCTTTTTTTTTGTGCGTGTCATTTACTTACTACGGTTAGCAACTAACCGAACCTGACCTGTTTGGAATGGTATAATCATGTACTTCTGTTTTGTTACATTTTTCTATATATATATATATATATATATATATATATATATATATATATATATATATATATATACGTGTGTGTATATATATAAATATAAATATATACATATATATGTATACTGTATACACACACACACACACACACACACACACACACACTATATATATATATATATATATATATATATATATATATATATATATATATATATATATATATATATATATATATATATATACATACAGAGAGAGAGAGTTATGCCTCCTTGGAAGGAAAGTATATTGACAGATAATATCTAGATGATAACCCAAGATGAAACAGAGAAGTGAATCACTGGAATATTTTACAGCCAGTCTCTGACGACAGAGCAAGAGAGAGAGAGAGAGAGAGAGAGAGAGAGAGAGACTCAGCGTGGCACCATCATCTCAATCGCCAGCACTGTAACGTCAACCTCGCTGCCTGCTCCTCCGTACATGAACGAATCCCATCCAAACCCCCCATTTTTCTCCCCCCCTCCCCCTCTCCCCCACCCCCAGAAAGCTAGAGGAGCGCCCGTTTGGCGCCAGACTAAGCATTGATCCAGGGACCTCCCTCTTTCTCCTGTATTGCTGCACAGTAGTTTTTCATCTGCTTTACAAACTAGACAGCCTCATCTCTCCTTCCATATAGATGTGTGTGTGTATGTACGTATATATATATATATATATATATTAAGTTCGTGATGTAAGGTTAGGTGTGTTGTGATCGTTCATTTCGCTGTCATTTATCCTGCTTTTAATCTGTTAGTCTATTCTGCTTTTGAAATATTAGTTTATTGTGCTTTTTACCTGTTAGTCTATTGTGTTTTTGATCTATTAGTGTATTCTGCTTTGTAATCTATTGGTTTACTCTGCTTTTAATCTATTAGTCTATTCTGCTTTTAATCTGTTAGTCTCTTCTGCTTTTGAAATATTAGTCTATTGTGCTTTTAATCTATTAGTCTATTATGCTTTTGATCTATTTGTCTTTATAACGCTTTATAATCTATTGGTTTATTCTGCTTTTAATCTATTAGTCAGTTAATCTTTTAATCTATTCTGCTTTTGATCTATTAGTCTATTCTGCTTTTTAATCTATTTGTTTATCCTGCTTTTACTCTATTAGTCTAGTAGTCTATTAGTCTGCTCTGCTTTTAATCTGTTAGTCTATTCTGCTTTCTATCTATTAATCTATCCTGCTTTTAGACTATTTCATATTGGCAAAGAGATTACCGAACGGTTAGCGAAGACTTCCAAAGATGTACGATGATGCCCTGAGTTCAGTAACGTAATTTATGGACAGTTTCGAGACGTTTCGGCCCCTTTCCAGCGTCGGTGATATCGATCCCTCCCCGCAAATGACAGCGAAGAGGTTGGCTTTCTTTTAAAATGCAAATACAGATTGCAGAAATCAGGTTCCAGATAGTTAGCTTTCGTATAGTTACGTTTTGTTGACATTTTCCAGACGGAAGATGGTCGGTGGCTGGTAATCAAGTCAGGGGGAAAAAAAGTCTTAGGAAAAAAGTCACAATTTTGGCTAGGAAAAAAAGTCATAGAAAAAATAACAATTTGGCTAGGAAAAAAATAGTAAAACGTCACAATTTTGGCTAGGAAAAAAAGTCACAGGAAATAGGTCACAATATTGGCTAGGAAAAAGTCACAGGAAAAGTCACAATTTTGACTAGGAAAAAATTCATTTCAAAAGTCACAACTTTGGATAGGAAAAGTCATAGGAAAAAGTCTCAATTTTGGCTGGGAAAAATCATAGAAAAAAGTCATAGAAAAAGCCACAATTTGGCTAGGAAAAAGTCACAGAAAAAAGTCACAATTTTGGCTGGGAAAAGTCACAGGAAAAAAGTCATAGAAAAAATCACAATTTTGGCTAGGAAAATAGTCATGGAAAAAAGTCATTGAAAAAAATTCACAGGAAAAAAAGTCACCTTGACTTACAGTCTTTTGTTTATGTTTGTACGGTAATCCCCAACGGGCTTGTACTAAACACGCCGCTAAGGTGGATACATACCCTTTTGGGGGGTCACTATCTAGGAAAGATTAATGTGACTCTTTTCTTCCCGTGACTTCTTTACGTGTGACTTCTTTACCTGGATTCAGATAATCATTCGGTCAAAAATGAAACAGCCATTCCAAGTCAGAAGGCTTGTGGAGGGATGTTTATTTGATTTGAAATATGATGATTTCTAATGAATTGGTGTCCGCTTTCGGAAGGAATGACTGAATTCTTGTAAGGCCTCTTATTAAGTGCTTATGTTTAACCTGCTTGGTTGGTATGATATGCCAAAAGTTAATTAATATTAAAAATAAAATAAATCGGCAGTCTATCCCGAAAGATCCATACCTGGTAATGAGATTCTCTGATTTGAAATACAGAGCGAGTCGCCAAAAGTCGTATGCAGATGACAGAATAGTATCGAATTCATTCCGC